>NW_018127900.1:4010577-4019886 GCF_001952655.1 Monopterus albus
CAGGTGTCCTGGACAGGCTTAAGTTCTCCTAAAGCATGTGTAGCAGAGCTTATTGATTTTTTCTCTCACTTTATCTCTTTTATATCCCTTGGCTTTATGTCAAATTGTGAGCTTGGCAAAAAAAAAAAAGTTAAACTGGTATTATTTATAGCCTGGAATAGCATTTTGTTATACTGAGGCTCTCTCTTACATAGACAAAATTCAGTTCATGTATTGCTCTGCACAGCACTTTGAAATACAAATTTTGACTTCAACAAAACTGATTGGACTGTTTTCTGTGTTGACCATGTTCCCACTGATAAATTAAACCAATGGCACATTTGCATAATGTAACATAACTTGAACTATAGCGTTTTTCTGCACACTTAGGTGCACTCAAAGCGCTTTGCCCATTCACCCCAAACGTTCACAGATGGCAGGGTCCAACAGGAGCGACTTGGGGTTTAGTGTCTTGCCCAAGGACATGCAGGCTGAAGAACAGATGTTAACAGAATTGATTCATTGTTGGTGTTGGTGCCTGTCCTAATCATTAATATGGGTTTCTAAATTTGCTTGCTACTGTAGCTAGATTACAGCAGAAACTATAGACCATCTACATGAGCTACATATCATCTCCTGATGGTTTGGTGAGCATCGGTCATTACTAACAGATTTATGATGAAACTGCAAAGCTTTTGTTGCCATTTTTAGAGCATGTGTTAGAAAACAATTTAAACACCGGTCTTTATCTTTAAGTAGAGATATCCTTTTCTTGACCATTCTCACATCCCATAATTTACTGGAGATGTAGTAATGTTGACAGTGCTTATGGAGGGCTGTTACTGATCCACATGGTTTTTATCAAGGTGCTGTATCTGCTGGGGGCGATGTCTCTTTCTATGGCTTTGCAACTAGACCGTCATGGCCTGTGGAACCTGCTGGGACCCAGCCTGTTTGCTCTGGGCATCATGGCTGTGGCATGGGTAAGGAAAATTCAAATATTTACTGTACTGTAGAAAAGCAGTCTACAGCTAAAAACTGTAATGAGCTGAATGTGACAAAAGTAGATAATATGAGTTTGTTGATTTTAGAAGGGAAATGGACATGTTGGGCTAAGGAAAACAAGGACATTAAACAGATGACATTACAAAGCCATGTACACTGATCAGCCATAACATTATAACCACTGGCAAATGAATTGAAAAACACTGATTACCTCGTTACAGTGGCACCTGTCAATGTGGGTGCATATATTAGGCAGCAAGTGGACATTCAGTCCTTGAAATTGATGTGTTGGAAGCAGGAAAAACAGGCAAGTGTAAGGATCTGAGTGACTTTGACAAGGGTCAAACTGTAGAGGCTGTTGAATGAGTCAGAGCATCTCCCACGCTGCAGGTCTTATGTGTTCCTGGTCTGCAGTGGTTAGTACCTACCAACAGTGTCTAAGGAAGGACAAACAATGAACCAGCGACAGGGTCATGGATGCCCAAGGCTCACTGATGATGAGGTTGATCTAATGTAGATTAAACTTTTAAATATCATTCATCCTTTTCAACAGATTCCCTTTTTTTTTAATTCTTTGTTAAAAATGAGAAAAACTGTACATTGGTCTCTATGAAGAGAAACATTCAGCGGCTATAGCACTGATATAACATCTAGAGTTGCAAAGCTGCTGAAAGCATCCAAAACATTACCTCTAACTTGTCCTCATGACCACAGTTTTCACTCCATTTACATAAGATTTTCACTGAATGGTCGACACATCTGTGCTCTTCCTGACAGTAGAACTTTGGAAGCAGACAGATTCACAGAAGATGCACAGTGAGCTGCAGAGAGACACGAGTGCCAACCAACTGCTTCACTGACTCCTGTGTACACAGTGTTAGGCAGGTGGTCATAATGTTTTGGCTGATTGGTTACATATAACTGTTGCATGTAAGAATTACACATGAAAATTGTGCAGTTCTTTGTTGTGCAGTTATTTAAGCAAAGGAAATCAAGATATGCTACTGCACATAAAAACTAACATAGGAAGAAAGAATACATTTAATAGACTCATGAGGGCTACAGGAAACCTGGTGGGGTTTTTTTTGTCTGACAGGATTATAACAATTTTGGCTTCAGATGTTTTTAATTAAGAAATATTTATTCTTTCCATATAAATATGTCTACCAGTGCACACACAAATTCTCTGACTGCTCTACAAGTTTGTTTTTTTTTACAGGGTAAAATAGAATTATTTTAATATATAATGTGTGTTTGACATTCATGGACAACCTTGTTCAAACATGCAGATGAAACATGTAAGCAGTGTTCCTCTATTGTTCCTTGTGCC
This sequence comes from Monopterus albus, assembly GCF_001952655.1. Classification (NCBI taxonomy): domain Eukaryota; kingdom Metazoa; phylum Chordata; class Actinopteri; order Synbranchiformes; family Synbranchidae; genus Monopterus; species Monopterus albus. Next base: position 4,012,892 of record NW_018127900.1, read on the forward strand.
AGTAAGCGTAAAAACTTAATCCATCATTTATGCTAAGATAGGCCTGAAACATGTGCTTGGCTAAAAACTGTGGGTTTGTGACCAATGAAGCTATTTTACCTTAGCATGGAAGGGCCTTTAAAAGTTTTGCAGCCTGTGGGTATTAGTCATGGGTTGTAGTTTCATTATAAGTCATCTTGTACTTTCACTGACTCTTCATAATGTGCTCCCTGAACTGAGAAGATAAAAAATAATAGTCTTTCAGGCAAGGTTCTTGAAAAAAAAGCCTTTAACACTAAACCTCTGACATGAGTTTGAAAACTAGGTTTGTGGCTTTCTTGGAGAAAGCTTTGCCTTGACTAAAGTGTGGGAGTTGTAGCTCTGAGAGTTATCTTTTTGTAGGCAGGAGAAGCTGTGCAAGAGGTAGTAGCATCTAATTCCACCATGCAAACATTGTAGCTTTAGCACCGATGGTAAGAGAAAGTGAATATTATTATAGACAATATTCTTTTGTTCTGAGATTAGCGACAGCACTTCAGAAGTCACACACGCTGCTGCCATACAAGTGTGTATTCGGAGATTAACATAAAGCCACTGGCTTCCACTGTTTGGCTGGTTTTCTTTAGGTTTGATGGGTTTGTAATTGAATTATGGATGGCATGTCAACATATGCTATTTGACAAATATACTATGCAGATATTATGGTCTGGTATACTGTGGCAATATGTACAGAATGGAAGTATATGCAGTGCAATGTCAGAATGACTGACAGAAACATGATCTCTGATCTTCCCTTGGTGATGAACCACACACAACAAGCCGCGCTAGGAAACTCCACACAGCAACTTTTCCATAAACAGTCACTGGATCTCATGCTAATGTTGCATTTTTTTTTAGAGATAAACCTGAGCTCGTGCTTTTGATTGCTTGACACTTCAGAATTTATCAGCTGTTCAATAGCGTATGTCTGCGTTTCCGCGTTCTCTCCTCTGTGCTGCACCTCTGAGTTTTGAGCGCCACACATTTTCTACAAGAGCCCTTTCATTTCAACTTGTCATGTTTCTGCAAAGCCTGACATTCTGAATGTTCCCAGACACAATCAAATTAGATCAGTGAAGCGCAGGGCACAGAGCGCCTGCTGCTTTGCAGGGGTGTCATGAGCGGTAAGAAGAAGGGGAGAAGTTCAAATATGTCAGTGCCAAACACTCCTAATTCTCCAAACTAAATGAGGTCCCTGACTTATGCATGAACTGTTCATCTTGATCTGAAATAGTTTGTCTTCACCAGACAAATATGCAGTTCTAAAGGGACTGGAATAGTTAAAACGCCATGTTTTTCTTTACTTGGCTTCACATACAATTTATTTTAGTATTTAACCTAAAACATATACAATGCAATAAGTCATTCAGAGCCATTTTCCTGCTTGAATTCATGTAATTATTTTTTTGTCTTTCATGAAAGGTTTATGTTTCCCTTGATGGTATAGGGAAAAATACGATGCAAGCAATCAGTGTTTATGAACAAATTAAAATAGAGAGTGCATACACTGTAATTATGAAACACCCTCTAATGCTGTTTAGACAGAAATTAAATGAAATGTCTCTGTGCCACACTTTCAGCAATTCTGGGCCATTCCCAGAAAGAATGAGCACATTCTCTGGATTAAAGCATCATATCCTGTTACTGCCAAATAGAACATGAGCATAAATATCACCTAAAACTGCTAAAGCGGTGGCAGATGACCAATTCTAAGCATCTACCAGCTGATTATGATCACTGTGTTGGACTGCAACAGTAGGTATGACTACAGATTTCACAAAATAAATCCAGTGGAGATTTATGAAGGGTAAACTGCCTGCTGCTCCCTCACTGAAATTCTTTTGGTGTCTATTTTTGACTGACTGCTCCCTGCGTGATCTCCCACTCCAATATCCTGTTTCTACATGAAATATGCTCATTAAATTATGGAAGTACTATAAGAACATTAAACAGGGGGCCTTTGAGATCAGTTCTAAAAAAATATAAACTATAAAACATGTTTTATTTTTCTCTTAGTTGAAATTGTAACTATAATTTTTTAGTACATTTCTTAAAAAAAATGTAAAATTCAATATTTAAAAGGAAAAAATTAAGGGATTTGTAAAGCTAAGCATTACCACAGGCACAGAGTACAGTTTGCTATTTTAAAATTATGTCTAAATGGTGAAAATGAAAACAATATTTTTTATTTGTGTTGCCAGACGGTGCGCACCATCCGCCGGCGGCGTTGCTACCCGCCCACCTGGAAGCGCTGGGTGTTCTTCCTCTTCCCGGGCACCATGATCGCCACATCTGCTGTGGCCCTTTATGCCTTCGTGGAGACGGAGGAGAACTACTTCTACATCCACAGCATCTGGCACATGCTGATTGCAGGGAGTGTGGGTTTCCTCCTGCCGCCACGTGCCAAGCCTGACGCCAAGGTGACCCCGCTGAAGCGTAGGCGGGGCTGTGGCTATCAGCTGTGTGTGAACGAGCACGAGGAGCTGGGTCTGGTGGACCCGGCTATCATCTCCATCAACAGTATTTGTACCAGCTGATACACTCCCCAGCTGCAGCCTTTTACCTTAGAGACACTTCATTGCCTTCTTTTACTTGGGGAAATTCACACATGGGAAATTAAGCCACAGAACTTGAAAAAGCAGTGTAAATACTTTAATGCAGATGTGACAAATTGGATCTTTTTTTTCTGTTGTTATTGTTATGGTAATTACTACGAAGACAACTGTAATATTATCTATAGTTAGTTGTTCTGATTAATTGTGGGTGTACAGTGAGCTGTTGTTTGTGAATATGTATTTAAAATCAAAGCTGAAACACTGCTGCTATCTGACGGTGACTGTAAAACTGCTTCTGTTGGGTATTTATTGGTGGTCTTGTAAAGAGACCATTTTACTGTTGGGGCACAGATCAGGGGGAGAAATGGGGGAACATTTACCAAGGGCACGGCTTTTCTGAAATTCTTTTGGAATATATATTTTGCACTGAGACACAAAAATGTTACTCTGTACATTTTTATAACAGTATGAACTACAGTGGGAATCACAAATGTAAAACCTAGTTGTCATGTGGAATGTTAGACTGTCTTTTGCAACTGCAATGTATTGCTTTCCCACGAATGTGCTGATTGTTCTTGATGGTAACAACTCCAAAGTCCAGCTGCCTGTTGAAAGGGAAGAGGGGAGGCAGGATTACTTCAGAGACCTCAAACCAAGACCTCACCTCCCTGTTCTTTTCTGACAGGACCTGTGTGACACCACATTCATAAACAATAAATGTTTTCTTTCTTTGCCTCAGTATTACTCCTGATTTCAAAGCTTTTAAATGCAGTGCAACCGGTGACAAAGACATCACACTGCAGTCGCTGGCCCTAATGGAAGCCAGTGGTACTCAGACAGTGAGATGAGATGCTGTCAACAGTATCCTCCCAGGAATAGAGCAAGAGATAAATAATTCTCCTGCAGAGCGGCAGCATGAATATAGCTTCAGAGCATACTGTTGATATGAAGCCTCCCTCTCCTGTAAGGAGAAGCAGAGCTGTGAGCTGTGTTTTATGACTCTTTGCACGGTTCATTATTAGGTGCGATCTATCAGCAGCGCCTCAGGATTTATCATTCTGTGTGTGTGGCAGGTCTTTTTTTAATATGAAAGAATTCATTCTTTTGGCAAGTGTACATTTTGTACCAGGTAAAACTAAAGGTCGTACCTGGCCTTGACACCACACAAATAAAAAAATCAACACAGCCCTTAGAGGAACAGTTTGGCATTTTGGAAAATACACTTATTCACTTTCTTATTTACTCCAAAGACACAGACACACTTAGCAGTGAACATAGTGGAGAATGTAGAACCTACTGTAAAGAGCCATATAATGAGCTAAAAGAGAATGACTACTGGGTTTGCATTTGTCAGGTGGACAGAAACAAAAGAATAGAAAGAAAGAAACAAGAACATTTTGGACGGGGTGGCCAGGCTGGGGCACAGACTCAGACAGGGTGGCACATTTGAAATACATGTAAAAAGTAAATTAAACTCCTAGTTTTATCAAATAATAAACCATACATTATTAAAAATCAAATTGTTCGTATAAAAATGAGACACAACACACACAGTGTTTTCTTTAGCTAACTTTGGCTGTGCTCCTTTTTTATTCCTGGCTGGGGATATTGCTGCCCCCCCCCACTGAGGCAAATCAGGCCAAGCACAACAACGTGATCTGAGAAATGAATCCAAATATGATGATGCATGCGTGATGGGAAATAAAAGTAATTTGACCAATATCAATTATAAAGCACCAAAAAATTGTCCTTTATAAGGTGGCATTTTGTCCTTGTTTTTCATTTTTCATTCATGAATACAGACAAACATCACATTTTGACTCTGGCAGGGGCGGACAATCAGTTTCCGGGGTGCCCACTGCCACCCCTGGCAACCCCCTTTGCTCCGCCCATGAACATGAGTCCAAATAAATCATAGTGTTTCTCTGTAATTTCTAGATGTGTAAATAAGCAACTGTTTGCCAACAAGTTCACTGTATCGATTGTAAATGTGGCATTCACAAATTGTTTCCACTGTCTCCAAGTGACAAAACATCTGTTATTGTATGTTTTAAAACTATGCAAATTAGCTAAAGCAGTGTTTTGTTCATGTAAGTTTACTGAGTGGTTAAACTGTGAATTTACAACCAGAGGAAGCCAGAGGGGGGAAAAAAGCTTCATTCTGATATAAAATAAACACCCACACTCTTACCCAAGTGACATAATCACCATATTTTATTCAAGCTTTGCAAGCAAAGCATTTATTTACCGAATATGATAAAGGAGAAAAAATAATAATTTTTACCAGCACTGTCACTGCTGCAGCTAATTATGCATGAATTCTTTACTCTGTTTCGTTTGAGCTTTGAAAATGGGAGCAAATGAGGTCACTGGAGGGCATTTCTATTCCTTACATTAAGTTTTCTACACCGTGCTCTCTGTTCAAATGGGAAAAAGCACAAGAATACAAAAGATGTCTACAGTCAGTTGGTATTGGTTCATGCTTTTATCAAAATTATGTTGAATCGGGTTCCTATTTACATACTTAATATCCTTTTATTATATTAAGTATTATATATTAAACAAAAAACGTGAGCCTCATGATCTTTATATTAAAGAGTCTTTGTTGCTCTCTTCTAATTATAAAAAAGAGATGCAAATTGGCTCTCATCCCATTTTTAGTCTAAGTAGATAATTTAAAAATGGTATTCAAGAAGGATCCCATTGATATTGAAAGAAAATAATAATGTGCCATTGAAATGCAAAACGAAACACTGATTAAATCAGCCCAAGATTTTGTGAAGCTGTATATATCTCAGTCACATGCCTGACACTTCAAGTCGTGGAAATTCATGTAATAAGAGACTCAATATTCCAAGTGTAGAGCGCACCCCTTGGAAGGAATAAAAGGCCTGTGACCTTTCTTAATGAGACAAATTAGATCAAAATGACAAAGTCTTAGATACAGAAATTTCAAACAGTGCACACTTCTACCACGCATGAAATCAGAGCAAGTACATTCTTTACATTCATGCATTCACCGCCTTACAGGTATGTCAGCTTTCAAGTTACAAGTTTGTATTATTTTTAGTAACAACCCTGCAGAAGCATGAGAAACAGATACAGGTGTAATGAAAAGATGTTACTGTACATCTTCATGGTCAAAAACTGGTTTCATACCCAAAACAGTAAATGACAGATTCACAGGTGATATATCAATAAGCATTAAAAAGTTGTTTCCTCTGTCCCAAAATGACAACAAAATCATCTTTTACAACTTTTAAAATATCAAAATAAACATAAACTGTATTTTGACATGTAAACTTACTGAATGGTGAAGATAAGACTCCAGCAATAATCCAGAGAAAAGATATTACAAAGTATATGCCCACAGTGTCGGTGTGCAATGAAATCACACACTGTAAACTTCTACTTTAATTGCCAAAAACAGGTTTCACAGCTAAAACATCAGAAACAGACACATACGCTTCACTGCAGCTTATCATATGGTGAACTCCAGCTTGTAGAAATGCTGCAAATCCCATGTGAACAGGGACTCAGAATTTAAATGAACTAAGGCACAATTACAAAGCAGTCACACAGCAAGTCAAATTCATTTGAATACTAATTAGCAGTATGTGTTACCATTGCAAGAGTTCAGAGAATGTGAAATCAAAACTAGACAGTGAATAGCCTCACAAAGAGGAACAATGGCTCCAAAAAGACAACAAGGCGAGATTTTGTTTGCCTGTGAGACTGAACAAGTCAGGAATCAAGCAACTTGCAACAGGAATAATGCAGGACAGCTAAAGCATATGACAGTCCCCTCAAGAAATAGCTACCACAATGGATGCAGGGTGAACTACCACTTATCTCTGTTGTGGTCAGAAGAGCGCAGTGAGATGGATGGGAGGGCACAATGAAAATGTCCCACAAAGGCCACAGAGTTGGCAGAGGAGAGTGGCTGGAAACCTAAGGTCCACCCAGTGGAGCCTGTAATTAGGGGTTTTGTTAACAAATCAGTCTTGTACCTGGTAAATGAACTGCATATGAGAGGGTGGGAGGCTAAAGCAGGCAGTAAAAATATGGCTGACGCTGCACAGTTCAGTGAATGGATAGGGTCTAGTGACTGGGCTAAAGATTGGTAAGTGCAGTGTGAACTCATGATGCTTTTCAACAGGAGTGTATAGTGTGCTGCTTGCAAAATTAAGGTAGTTCAAGAGGCTTTAGCATGGGATGCTGCTTGCATTCTGGCTAGCTTTTTGTTTGGTCTAGTAAGTCGGTAGATACTGACAGTATGCTTCTTAGCTTGGCACATGTTTAGCATGCTAATTACTTTAAGAGAGTAGTTTAGGTAAATAAGAGTGGATGCTTTTTTACATCCTAAGATGAGGTAGCTCGTGCTGAGAGTGACTACATGGCTGTTGTTTGGAGGGTTCAGCA
>NW_018127900.1:4019902-4035989 GCF_001952655.1 Monopterus albus
CAGGCTGTGTACAGTAGCTTTACATGGAGTAACTTAGTGCATTAGCCTGAGAGTTGTTGAGTGTGTGGAGTGGGAGTTCTGGGATGCTGGAACACACTGTTGAGTCTGTGTCGTGGGCCCAACTCAACGAAACAGCAGTTAATGAGAGGTCGTCCACTTAATGAACCTGTAGACTTGCATGCATTGTCACAGAAATTCAATTTGACACCACATTAAGATAGGTAATTCATTCGCAGGAGTTGCTAAGTAGTGGCTATTGGTGATGGAATTATACAGTGGCAGTGGTTACACAACTAGCTCTGATGAAGTTGCTTAACAAGCACTACAGATCAAATACTGGGTCATGCAACCAGGTATCTGCTCTTTGCTTGGGCGGGGATGGAATTCAAGAAGATTTTAAATGTGAACCATTTTTTCGGGTTTCTTTTGCTACTTTTTCTGTCCTTCACTTGTCTGCCCTCATCCTCCTGCTCTCCGTATTCCTGCCGTTAAGTTGTAAGTGTACCTGTTCGTCCTGGTTTCCGTTGTTGTCACTGCCCCTCCTTTGTTGTAAGCATTATGGACCCTGTTTTTGTTGTTACGTTGGCTTTGTCTTATGTTTTCCCCCAATAAACCTTTTGTTTTGCACTAGCACCTGGGTCAGCAATCTTGTGTCCTACCCCTAGTCCTCCCTCACCCTCCTGGCGAGGGGGGCTAACCCTAACAGGTATCTGCTCTTTGCTTGGGCGGGGATGGAATTCAAGAAGATTTTAAATGTGAACCAGGTCCAAGATTTTCTGATAAGAAAGGATAATACCTGGACTACTGAAGGGCCCAGGCAACTCCCACTGAAGCCAGTGGGACTAGCCATGGCAGCTTTGCCCAAGCAGATATAATGTAAATGTTGCCAAGCTGCCAAGTATTTACTCTTGGCTTGGGTGAGAGAAAGAGCAACTTTAAAGTATGTTACTGTAGGTCAGTTTAAAGGTACTAGAAAATGGTGTTGCCTTTCAAGCCCAGTAAATTTTTGATGCCATAGCCAGTAATACGTGAAAAAAATGGTTTGATGTGAATATAGGCTTCCACAGGAATACCCCCCTAACTTTTTGAACATCTGTCAGAACTGAGAGCTACTGAATGAAAATAAAAATTTTGAAAGTTGAAAATGATGAGTTTTCCCAAACATGGACAAACTCAATATATAATTGTTTTATAATTTAACTTCAACCTTAGTGTCAACAACACTGCACATAAAAAGCATCCCATAGCAAGAAGTTACAACAGAAATGCACCAATTGTATCCAAGGTCAGCACACAAAGACACATATTGTAATGTGATGTAAGGAGCAGAAATGCTGTTTAAATTTGAAGAAAGGCAAATAGTGCATGTATCCTCCAATATCTGTTGCCTGCCATTAAACATATTGGTCAATCAGTAATGGTTTGGGCGTCCATCTGGTGAGAGTCTAGTGTTTGTTCTGCACGACTGCATAGCAACCAGGACATATGAGGCCATTTTATGGGACCAGATGTATTCAAGGGTGTAAATCCTGTCCCATAATGCTGCTACAGTAGGTTAGTATAAGTTAAATTAATAATAAGGAATACATCTGGGACTGCTCAGTTTAATTACAGGAAATTTTTAGTTTAGTTTTCATTGGACAAGTCAAATCTTGTCTATCTGTGTTCCAACATAGCCCTTAGGGAGCAAAACATTGGCTTTTCCTCCTTTGTCACCGTGGCATCTCTCACTTAATCTGAACTTTAAACAGTAACAAGCCTCATTTGCCTCATAAGCGAGCCATTTTGCATAAAGCTGTGATTTAAATATAAATGAGAGATTAGTGGATGTCCATGAGGGAGATTAAAAGTTAGGAAAGAGCACATGAAGTTGTTACTGCTGCTGTAGTTCTTAGATGGAGGAGGCAGCAAAGCTCGTCTTTAACTGCAAAAGCTAACAGGAAAGAGAGTGATCGGAAAGTAAGTTTCATCTCAGGCAGTGTTCTCTGGGCTGTGGGTTCATTACTTCACTGGGGAACAAGCCAGTGAACATTTAAGAGGATAAGGAAGAAATCTACTGAGCTTCAAACCTTGAATATCATTTTGTTAACAGGCTAATGTGCAGTGATTTTTGGGGGGTGGGGTGGGGGGTAATGTCAGCATACAGTAAATGCATATACATCCCAGCAGAACCTTAATTGTTTAACTAGACTCTGTCCTGTCTAGTTATTCATAATGTCAGCCAGTTGACAAAGTACTGCGACTACCTGCAGGTCTGATCATGTAGTATATTTGCTTTTAGTATGCAAGCAATCAATATGACATATACATCCCCAGGCATAGTCCTCTTGTTTCTGTTTTCTCTCAGAACTCCTTATTGCTTCAGTAAGTTGGTTGGCCTGTTCACCACTTGGGTTCAGGCTAAAATGCCTCAATAACTATTGGATGGATTGCCATGACATTTTATACAGACAGCCATGGTGGCAAGAGGATGAATTCCACTTTGCTGATCCCCTGACGTTTCCTCAAGTGTGGTCATCACATCAGACTTCCAATTCAAAACCAAATACTTTCAAAACTAATGACAGTGCCATCAGTTTCAGATGATGATCCTATATTTTGTTATATTAGCATGGTAAACACAACAGATTTACACATTAGCATCCCAGTATTAGCATTTAGTTCAAAGCACAGCTGTGCTTAAGTAAAGCTTCACAAAGCAACTGGTGTGGCAATAGACTCTTAGTCTTGTTCATAGACTATTTGGCATGTGTAGAAATAACTATTAAAAACATATCTTGTATAGAAATAAACACAAAATGTATCTGAATCTTAATCATCAAAAATATATAAATGGCCTCCAAATTATATAAATCATCCAATTTCAATGAATTTGCACCATTACATAAAAAAGCAAAACAAAAAGAGTGTTTTTCTACACTGCCATTCTTAGTGAAATGCTATGCATTCATTGTTGATATTAATAATTCACCTCCTGTTGATTTATTAACTACAATTAGACTGTCTCCACAAAAAGCCAGGTTACAATAATTGTAAGCATCATTACATAATGGCACACAGAAAATCAAACCATAGGATGAAAAGGTTTTGAACCAAACTACAAAATAAATAGGATTTTTTTTTCTCCCTACATAATCAATGATTGATACATGGGATTTGGAAATAGCCTGTGAGCTACTATATCAGCCTCAAGTACTAAAAAGTGAAATTAGATAAAGTGAACCAGTGTCAGAATCAGCCATAACAGTCACACATGGAGTAGAAAGGAAGTGAGGGTCTAATTATGTAGTCTTTTTTGACACTTGTGCATGCTGAATGCTCATTATCCAACTTCCATGTGCCAGGAGCACTTTGGTCATGTTACCCTAAGATATAAAAATAAGTTACTTCAAAATTATTGCTGACATAGATCATCATCATCGTGAATAGATATCATGAGTTTTTTATAGACCAGTATACAGTAGGTCTGACTAGTCTGAATATTTTACATCCTCATCACTCAATGTCACATGAAATTTAAGCTAAGGAGGGTTTTAGAGAGAGTCCTAAATAGAGAAGTACAGACAGGGCAGAAAACTGTCAAAACAGGGCAGATCTGAATAAGTAGGTTCACGTCTCTGATTTGGCTGAGGTCTGCTCCTTCTCCAGATTCCTGTCAGCATATACTGGACCCAAACACATCAGGCGGACAGCATGGCGGTCTGATGGGATCAGAAAGGTCATGCTACATTTCAGATGCTGTGTAAAAAGGGATTGGTTGAATGTTGGATCTGGGAGATTTATTACAGTGTGTAGCCCCATTCAGACATCTGTCGTACACGACCAAATGACTGGCTTTTGGATAAGTGAAAAGCCCTAGGGTTTGTCGAGCGCTAATGATGCTTTTAGATGAAGATGTAACAATGTTGTAGCTTCAAAATTAAGGGCACTTGTCCTTGTAGTCTAGTTTCAGATTTGACCGCTGCTGGTCAGAAGGAGGGGGGCTCTCATTAGCACATCTCGAAGTCAACACTCTGTTGTGAGTGTTGAGATGCCAAATCTTTAAAAAGTGATGATATCTCAAGTGTTGTGTAAACAACTTGTGTCTGCTCCCCAAGTTGTTTCAGTTGCTAATACCTCAGTGTAAAAATGCCACCAGTTGAAGTTCTCCAGTGCTAGACCTGGAGTAGAATTAGTAGCAAAATATAGTTGAAGTATCAAAACTACTCATAACATAGCAGGATTACCCCTCTCAGAGTATTGTATGATACTGTATTCATAGATTTGAATTAGTGATGCTGATATACATCCTTGAGGCAAATTTGTGATATTAGATTACATAAATAAAATTTTACTTGATTTGATATATTAATGCATAGAAAATTTTCAAGGTGGAGATCATTTTCAAGGGAAACACAAAGACCATGAAATGTGATTAAACGTTAATGGACCTCAGAACATAAATTCCTTTGTTACACATGTCAACATAAATTAACTTCCAGGCCCATATATACAAACCAGCTATCACCTGTTGTGCACAATGCTGGGTTGCAGTATAATTTTCCCACTGTTTGTTGTTTGGGTTTTTTTTAGTTTTTTTTATCTAAAAGTATGTCGCTGCTGGACTGTAGCTTTCCTGAAAGTTCTCCAACTTTGTAATTGCTGGAGAGCCAAAAGCATTTCCCCCTGGTCTATGGTAGTTATTTCATATCATGAGACACATCTGGCCTCCCTGTTTCCTCCAGGGGCGTTATGCATTATGCTAAATAGTCAAAACTATCAACACACTGCATTTAGGCTTGTGCCAGCTGCTGAGTGTTAGGAAATGATAAAAATCACTTTATGTATTTTAAAAACTAAATTGCTTTTAACAAATTTTGCACCTGCTGAGGTGATCACACATTAGTGATCATTGTGTATCTGTTTACAGATATATTTAACCTTTTCAGATACAGTAAAAGTGTGCCATCTCTGGAAAACTGTGATTGTGTTATTTTATTTTTAAAGCTTTTAATTTCCCATCTGCCTGTCATTTCATTTATAACAGGCGGTATATTAAAATCCTGTGATGCTATTGTATAGCCGCCACCAAACTTTTTATTATTTTGCCTGGTGGATGCAGTGCCTGTTACAGGTGCCATAAAAACACGCACCCCTGAAGATTAAAGTTGATATGACAGACGGGTTTTGTCTAGTGCTCATGATTCAACAGCATCTTTTGGACAGGCGAGGTCTGGGGTGACTTGTGCTGCGGTCTTTTCACAGGGTGTCTGTCACTCATGTCAGGCTTATATCTTGAGCCTATGGCCACTGAGGCTGCACTCACACCACAGGCCTTTATGTGGCCGCACATCCAAGTTTTTAATTACATATTTTCTTTGGATGAACGTTTTTTTTTTTGTTTGTTTTTTTTGAATGAGTTTGATGTTGTACAGATATTCATGGTCAGCAACCCAGTCTCACAGTAAAATGTATAATAGTTATGTTGGTCCTCAAGGCAAAATATACTACTCTAGCTCATTGCACTGTTGTGCTAATTGGTCTAACTGAGATGCTCACATAGCCGCAGACTGTTCTTTGTTTGAATGCTTAGTTTAAGGTATGCCATAAAAACAACATGACTTGATGGTGGTGGTGAAATAGCAGCAGAAGAAATCTCATTCTGATTTGTTAGCGTCATATAGCACAATTAATCAGATTGTGCCATTTTACTTTTTTCCTTCATTGTGTCTCATTGTCCCTCTGTCAACCTGATGTGCCAGTTTGACTTGGCCACAAGCCATTATTTTGGAATGTTTGGAAGGTATGCCTACACCACACTTAACAATACAGTATGTTGCTTTCTAATGGTGTGGAGACCAGTTGGAGACTTGAGTAACTTGGTGTTTGTGTGGTGCTGCTCCCATGATGTTACAAGGAGCTATGCCTTAACAAGCTCCACAGCTAGCATGCAGTTCCAGTCCTGTGGAGAGGAGGACATCCTGATTGGCTCAACAAGACCACAGCCCTCCCAATTAGAGGCTCAGAATATTGCTTTGGAAGGTGCAGCATGAAGAGCCCAGGAAGGTGGGTCAGTCACTGGTTCAGGTCTGGTCAGCGCTGAACAGCTTGTTGCCATTCCTGAGGGTTTTTTCAGTGTAGAATATGCTGTGTTGTTGTTATGCTGGAAAGGCACAGTTTTGTAAAACACAGTTTTTCTTACTTTTTGACAGTTAGGAATGTGCTGCTATCCTGAAAATCAGGGAGCTGATTCAACTGTAAGCTGAGAAAATTTGAGAAATGTGCAAAAGCTGAGCCCATATCAATGTTTGCTTAAGCTGCAATATGAAGCTTTCTGGCATTCAAATTTCAGTATTTAAAATGTTGGCTGTGTTCCACATTATCAGCCCATGCAGGCCTTGTTCACCTGGAAATGACTCTTAGTGGATGGTGTGACATCTGGTTAGGGTGCAGGTGGAAATGGAGTCAGAATGCAACCAGAAACAAAAGGAAATAAGTTAGTGGGCAGCAAACATTAAAATGAAAATAAAACATGTTTATTTTGTTAGCCTGCACATTCAGAAGTTTTTTTTAATGATTATTGTTATTATTTTGTTACAAATCCATCCATTTGCCTGTATCAACTTCCCTCTTCTGGAGAAAACTTATTGTAAGCCAGTGGTTCCAAAGTATTTTGCCTGGTGACCCCTTAAAACAAAGTAGTGTCTAAAAGAGAACTTATCTTCAGGGAAATATGCAGAAGCCTTTGAGTTGTGAAAAGTTTAAAAGTGATCTTTCCTTCTTGAATGACACATTTGAATATATTTCAGTGCTCTGAAGATGTAAAACTATCCTGGAATTTCAACAAGTCCTCCAAAATTAAACAGCAAAACATCTTATTCATACGTGCCCAACAGAGCATCACGTAAAAGTGCTTTTTTCCCCTTTTTCATCCCAGTTGGCAGGAAAACATCTTTTGTCTGACTCCAAATCAGTCTCAAATTAAATTTGTATTGTGGCTTGAAGATGCTACAGAATGGATTAGGTTTAGGCATAAATACAACTTGTTTAGGGAATCGAGGTGGTCAAGATTAAAAGGAACCTAACTGTTAACTGTTAAAGGAAATGAACACTGGTCTCGTTGCAGGAATTCACAAGAAACCCAGGACATTGTTGTTGCCCTTCACAAAGATATTTTAAAATGTAAAAACACCAGACTGCTCTGAACAAATTATAAGAGGAATTGTTCCCAACAGTTGAATATTTTACCTTGAAACCCAGTGATTTAATATGTATAACAAGGAAAACTAAAAATATGATTCTTGATGATGTGGCACATGTAACCTGGACTATGACAATCATGTCATAGGGTGGAAATCATATAAAAGCATAATCTTGCTGTATCTCTTTCTTGTTGTCAAGCTGATAAAACTAGTGTCTGTTCCAGTTTTCTAGATAATTCTACAGCATGTTCATCCATGAAAAGAGATGCTGTGTTGATTCTGTAAATACACGTTACTTGGGGGCTGAACTGTTAAAATGTAACTGTGATAGAAAACTGTGTTTTCCACTGTGGAGTGCTGAGACCTAAACACTACAGATGAACAGAGAGAGACAGTTGGCGTTTAATTTATTTTGTGCAGATACACACATCAGCTGAAGCTGCGCTGTTCAGCATATCATCCTCTTAATCCAGTGAGTAATAAGTCACTCCATATAAAAGGTCATACATATGCAACACAGGTTATGAATGAATTAACCATGACCATCATCGGGTGTGTACTTCTCAAACTACCCAGTACATCACAGCATGCAGATAGTTCATTAGCCTGGATTTTGGTCTATTTTTACTGGGAAAGAACAAGCAGTGAGAACAGATAATTTCACTTCATCTGCAGTGGTAATGAACACAGGTGCACCCTGGAGGTGCATCCTTAGTTGACTTCTATATTCACATTTCACTCATGACTGCATAGCAAAATATGACAGGGGCTGCATCATTAAATTTGTGAGCAGAAAAACTGATAGAAGGAATTCAGAATAATGACGAGTCCTTTCACAGAGACGAGTTTATGTGACTCAGAGTGGTGAAGTGAAAGTGAAGTTAATTTAAATGCCACCAAGATGAAGGAAATCATTCCTGACGTAAAGGCAAACAGCATGAAGCATACTCATATTAGTGTCAGTGGTGTAAAGAAAGTAGTCCCCCCCCACCCGGTTATTAGGAGTTCAAACATCCAGTGTCATCACCGTACAGATACTGGTCAACAACTACAGTTGGTGTAAGATTCCCATATTATGTTGTAGTCTAGTAAGAAAACTACTGAAGAGGACAGGAGAATTAGAGACAAAGATTTAAAAACAGCAGCTGTGAAGCAGAAGTGCTGTCTGTGTCATGTAAATGCTGTGATAAAGAGTCACAGATACAAAACCAACACGGCGACAGACTGATTTAGACGCTATCAGTGGAGGTGCTACTCATAACAGAAGAGCAAAGCATTTTGTACCAACAGGTTAAACTGTCCAGGTTTAGAATTTGTTGCCCCTCTTCATTTATGTACAACAATCAATCAAACTTTGACAGTTTAACTTTTTTTTGTATTTGCCCCATCAAGCACATTTAATCCTGTGTGTGTGTTTGTTTTATTACTGTATCTCATCCTTTTATGTGTCTTGTTTCTTTTCTTATTTTCTGTTTGTCATATCTCTATACATTAGCATATGAAGTGAAAGAGTCATGATCCTGAGCAACTTCCTATTGTCTGATTTGGTTTGTCTTAGTTCCACTTCCCTGTCCAGTCCTGTAAATATTCATACTTACAGTATCAAGTTCCTCGTGTTTGCTGTGTTCTTTTACATCCCTATTTTGAGGTTGCTGTATTTTCATTTTGGATTAGAGAGAGGAAATCCTTCAGGAGAACCTTGTTTCAGTTTTTCTGCATTCCCATTTTAAGATTACTACCTCTACCTTTCGTGTTTCCATCTATGTCCAATTCTTAGCCTGAGGTCACTTTAGTTAAGATTTTATGCTTTTGTTTGTTCACCTCAGTCTCTACCAAAGTCTTCTCTTGTTTGGTTTATAATTAAGCCCCATAATTCTCCACTACATCTTATTTCACATTATACAGTGTGGGTTTTGTCACTTTCTGTGATTTATTGGATTTTAAATTGCACAGGTTGGACAGTTGGTTGGAATAAATAGGACATTTCTAGACCTCATCTTTGGGCTCTCAGAATGTGTGTTGGGCATTTTCACTTATATTTCATAAATCCGAACAAGGGTACTGTATGTGTGTATTTTATTTATATTTCAAGTCATTTTATGTCACTACACAATTGCCCCATCAACTGATACAATGTCCATAATATACAGTAGGATACTTCAAATGATGTGATATGGCTAGGATATGAATAACAATAAGCTGTCAGTGTATGTTACAGTGATGTGATGTGTTTCCATTTGTAACATACAGTAAGACAATATAATAGAAAACATTCAACTACATTCACATTAACAGGCATGAAAATCATCATTCAGCTCATTAGGAATTACTTTTGCTGAGTCAATAAACTGACTTTGCTGTTCAGGCAGATTTACAGTGTGTTTCTTGCCTGAGGTGCCAAGTTGATTGTCAAACCTGAGCCACGGTCCATCTCTGTCATATACAATATTCCATGTTGTCAGTTCTTGTAGTAACTCCACTGCCCCTGAAAGCAGTGACAGATAATGGACAAATCCCAAAATAAGATTCAGTTCACACTGTTCAATATCTACAATTAGGAAACATTCATGCTTGATAATGCTGAAGCCTGTGTTTGTGCCAAGAAGCATTACATTTATGCAACCACTGACAAAATAGCGGTTTGTGTGTAATTTATGCATTGAATACAAATTTCTTTCTGAGTCACGGAGCATTTTCACTTTAGAAGCAAGCACACAGTATACTGGTGTTAGGAAAAGAGAAACACTGCAAGCTTCACCGGGCACTGCATTACATAAGGGTGACTGAGTCAAATCAAGCTACTGTGGATCCACAGCCTGTCATAAACAAATCAGTAAAAGCCAATCATCTTCCTCACAGGATCTGGTCTTTTAAATTGCTGCTCCAAAACTCACTGGCTGAACTTGCATTTTTAACATATAGTGCATAACAACTTTAGGCTTGACAAGTTAAAAGCAGACTTAAAAAGAACGCTTTTTCACAGTGGTAACAAAATTACATATATTTCAATCCAGTAATGCAGATTATCCACTTCTGAGGAGCCCACTGTTCATCTGAAACATAAAAATAAATCTCCTTTTTGGCAGATCAAGTAGTGTCTGATGTGAAATATTAGCTGAGGCAAAGACTTACAGTGGCTTCACAAAGTATCCCTTTAGTTTTTGCACAAAAATGATATTTATTAAGTTAAACTTAGCTATAATGTCAAAGTGAGAACATGCTTTTAGAAATCTGTCTTTTACAAAAGTATTCAGACCCTGTGCTGTGATCAAATTGAGGTCAGGTGCATCCTGTTTGCTTTATTTATCCTTGAGATGTGTCTAGAACGTTAAGTTCACTTGTAGCAAATTGAATTGAATGGACAGTTTAGAAGGCACACACCTGTGTGTATAAGGTCCCACGATTCACACTGTGTGCAAGTCCAGAGAGCTCCCTGTAGACCCCTGCTATAAAATTGTGATGAGGCATAAAGGAGGCTGAGGGTGTAAAAACATTTTTAAAGCTTTGAGTGTTCCCAGGAGCACAGTGGCCTCTGTAATTGTGAAATAGATTAAGTTTCAAACCACTAGGACTAAAATAACTGGGCAAGAAGGGCTTTGGTCAGAGAAGTGACCAGGACCTCTATTGTCACTCTAACAGCGCTTCAGGAGTCATCTACAAAGATGGGAGAACCTGAACCTGCTCCGTCAATCAAGCCCATATGTCAGCATGTCTAGACAGAAGCCATGTTGTGTAAATGGCTTATAACAGCTCGCCTGCAGTTTGCCAGTTGAGATTTAAAGGACTCTGAGCACACTAGGGCAAAAATTCTCTGGTCTGATGAGACAGAGGTTGTAACCGTTTTGGCAAAACTTCAAGCACTAGCCTATGTCTGGTGGACATCAGGTACCACTCATCATCTGCTGGAGTGGAGCTGGGACTAGCTATACTTTATGTCAACCTACAGGAAAAGTCAGAAGGTCCCCAAAGCCACTATGATTCATCCTCTGAGGAACATGAAAGTAAGGAAACATTTCATCTCAATCCCTCCAGTAGTTGTTGAGATATTTAAGACTCAACCAAAGTTGGTGGACCAACCAACTGACATTACCATGTCTGTCGTATGGTTAAAACTATAATCGTATACAGGAATAAATGATGTCAAGCTCTTATCTGAGTCTAAGGTCTATAAACTTTACCTGAGCAGTCCCAGTAATGTACAGCATTAATGATATTTCTTACTTGTGGACAGTGTAGGACCAGCTGCCTCTGAGCACAGCTGACTGAGGGGAAATAAGTGTCCAAATGAGTGGGAGTGATGGGATATTCTAGGTCAAGCAAAGTGAATTGCAGGGAAGCTTTTACTTAGAGCAACAAGGTTTTCTTATCTTGAGTTGCCAAAGCCATAATCACATTGTCACTCTGCAAGGCTGAACTATTTATAGGATTTTCTATTCATATAAACAGCAAATTACCACTAAAAGTAATCATCCTCCAAAGTCATAAAGCAAATCAGGCCATTAACCTTGTTGTTGTCCTTCTTTGGAAACAGCTTTCCTTTGGATTATAACATAATTCTGAGTAGTGGATTTGTTGCACGGACATCTCTCAAAAATTTGAGTGGCTGTATATGGAAATTAGGGGATGGAGTGGCTCATTTGTTAGTGTACTTGCATATTTTTACCACATTGGTATGGATAGCTTTTGAATATTGTCTAAACACATGCAGGTCACTTGCAGTGGAAACATTATTTTGTCAATAAATGAAAGTCTGAGTGACTGTCAATCTGTGTCAGCCCTGTTATTAACTGGAATCCTGCCCAGTGCATGTTGGGATATACTTCAGCCCCCTGTAAACAAACAAGACAATGAATAATTTACTGTGTGGAAGGGTTTACCACAGTCATGCCACTGGTATTAACTAAATACCATCACAGCCATTCTTCATTTTCGATGTCTGATTCACTTGTCATTTTGCATTGTTATGAAATGCCAAAATGTCTGCAGGATTTTTATTGTATTCACACACTCCCTCAGTCTTAAAATACCGATGAATCTTCTAATGCCTCCTACACCCGCTTTTATTGGTAGGCGGCATGTGCATATTCCATTTCAATATGTTGCCAACCAACTTCTGGTCATATAGTTTGTGTCAAACCATTGTAGTTGCATCTATTTGCTGTCAAAAGTATATTCAAATATGGCCAGAATGATGTGGGTCCTATGGCTATGTGCATATATTTACAAGTGCATTAGAGGAGAATTATGCTATTTCTCCACCTGGCTCTTATTCTGACAACTTCAGCTGGTACAGTAATTTGCACTCACCACCATTTTTGTAGAGATTTTAAGAAGCAGAACTCCAGCAAATAACATATACATGGGACAGGCAGCACAAGCCTGTTAATGCTTTCCAAATAGTCATAAATTTAATATAAATTATTTCAATTTTCCACTCTGGCTCCAAACAAAAGTAAAAACTAAAATTCTTAAAGAATGGGTATAAGGTGTCTTTCTACACTGCAGTCTGCTGCCTAACAAAATGGTTGCCTGTTCATAGGCTCATGCTGGTTTGTTCTTATGTGTGAAGATGAAGTTATTATGGTGACCCATAAAATGTCCAGTTATATGAAAATAACACTAGCCAGCTGTTTCAGACATGTAAGCCTCCTTAATGGTGATCTATCTTGTGTGACATTTCTTAACACAGCATACATTTAGCTTAGCATTTTGGTAGGGTTGGAGACATTTATTATACAGTAAATCTCTACAGTATTTGCTTAGAGCTAAGTTTAACTTGCCAACCTGATTACTTAAAAACATTTATTTAGTAAATGAGTGTACTGGGGGGTTCAGTGCTCTCTTAGAGTAAATCAAACAACTGCTTGAGGTGTCCAGTTGGTTAGATTTTTCTTGAGTCCCAAAAAGATGACATGCAGCACTTAGCTAGTGTTTCTTGAGTGCTCTGTTGTAGACTTGAATGGACAGCCTGTAACCTTCTTCCTTATTGGATTCTGTGGGTGCCTGTGCCAAGCATTAGCCTAAATGACTTCTCCTTCCCCCAAAACCCTGTAATTGTGTTTAAGGACCTCTGTCCACCAAAGGTCAGTGTCTGTCAAAGACATTGGCAGTTTAATGAGAAATACGCCATTCTTACTCTCGAATGACTGCTTGTGGTAGTGGTCCCATCAGGTACATTAGCCAAAGTGCAGGGACAAAGCTTGTTCCTTTAAAACTGAGCTGAGTTAGTAATACCATCAGGGACCTGTTTGTGGACAAAGATTCTGACCTTGTCTCAACTCCATGGAAACTTAACATTTAAAGAGGATTTATAGCAAGAAATTTTAGTGGTATCCATCAGGAAGAACAGGCAAATAAAATGTAATTTTCTATACTGTCTGATTTTGAAGGGTCCTTAGATCAGGACACTCTTAAAAGTAAAGTAGTGATACTTCCTTAAGTTACTGGCTCCAGGAGAAGGCAGGAGTAGAGGGTAGAAGACAAGGTGAGACTCAGGGACAGATTTTAAGTAGGGGGTCTTTAGGGTGCAGTGGCTGAATGCATTTTTCCAACAGGTGATTTTTACAACCCAAAATCAGAAAAAGCTGAAAATACAGAGATTCTGGAGCAACATATGCTGCCTTCAAGACGACATCTTTTCCTGGGACGCCCACGCATATTTCAACAAGACAATGCAAAACCTCGTGCTGCACATTACCAAAGCCTGGCTGTGGAGGAAGAGGGTGTGAGTGCTGGACTGGCCTGCCTGCAGTCCTGACCTTTTTGGAATGTGTTGGAAGCATCAGAATTAAAGTGAATGTTTATTTTGAACAAAGAATAAAATTGATTAGATGTATCACATCACATAATGTGCTGCTGTATAGTTTTCAATGTAATACAGGACACAGGTGATCTCAAAATGATTTCAGTTTTAATTTTGATTTTACATACTGTCCCGACTTTTTCTGATTTGGGGTTGTAAAACTGAGAAAATAAAACGGGTAGTGTTGGTGGTTTAATCCCAGCTTCTCCTCTGTACTTGTCAAGGTGCTCCTAAGCTCCTAAGACAGAGAACTGGCTCAAGACCCTATCCCTAAAAATTGTTTAGAAATTACTAACTTGTTTTCCAAACAATGTCATTGAGAGGAAAATAACTGCCATCTGGTTTATTTCTTTGGCAAAACTAATTTGAAGGAAGCGCTCCATTCTTGTACCCATGCAAGTTGTGGGAAGTTGGTTGGGTTTGATAGTTGGAACAGAAAACCAAGGATTTGGCACCAGACACCGATTCCCTCAGTCCTGAGTCTCAAGTGTATCTAGGTTTAAGCAACAAAAGCAATAATTATAATAACTAATTAAGCCACCTTCACTTTTTGTGTATTTGACCACGTTTCCCTAATTGCCTTACGTGCCTCCACATAAGTAAGACAAATATTAATCAGGCTCTACAAGCTGATACAGTATTACAAGACTATTGTAAGGAAAAAAGGAATATGTTGCCAGTGAACATGCTGCACTTACACATATATATTGTATCTATATATATGGATATTTTGTGACTTGGCTGATTCAGTAAAAACATTTGGCTACTGATATGGAATGTAATTCTGCATTAATTATGCATCTTGTAAAACATCTGCTGTGCAGTGGTATAAAACTCTTTCTTTTCTTTTTTCAGCATTTTGTGCCTTTATTGGATAGCTGACAATAGAGAGATGGCAGGAAATTAGAGGGGAGAGAGAAGAGGAATTACAAGCAGCAGTCAGAACACAAACTGGTGATGGTGCAGGACATGGTTGGTGACCATGCCCTGTAAGTGTAGGAGACAGAGCTGGTAAAAATAATTCTACATTTTACTGCACCTAGTCAAGCTGAAAACTTTCAGTCAAGAACCTATGTACCCAGCCATAAACCGTAAGACTTTGGAAGTGACTAAAACATAACTTGCAAAACTATGTTGCATAAAGGTGTGCTTTGATCTGGAGCAGCTGTCTAACTCCTTATCAGACAATGGTATGACAAGAGCGGAAAGCTCTAAGGTAATCTTAGTTATTCTGCTAGAAGTAGTGTTACCCACAGGGAAAGGATTCCCAGACTGTTTAATCAGCCATATTAATCATGCATTATTTATTACAATTACAAGAGCTGCTCTGTGTGCAGCAGTAGCCTCAGCCCTCAAAGGCAACAGCATGAGAAAAAGTATGTGAATAGATTAAACTGCCTTTGGCATTTCTCAAAAAACTAAATGTATTGTTCGAGACCAAGTGAAAAGACATCTTTCTGTCAGCCTTACATGATGTCAGTCTACAGGCAAAAAGGAATGGCACACACATTACTGCTGTGTGGTACTGTATATCACACAAAATGTCAGACGTGCCCTGAAAACCTGCACTCCTTAGATGTGGCCATACTTGAAGGCACACGGTACGAGTCGATTAGCTTCCCTAGATACAAATAAGGCACAACGGGGGGATGCAATAATTAACAGGTTGAAACTGTTGAAAGGTAAATCCCTCTGTTGTCTTTATCAGCTGTTTGCTTCAATACCTTCCTTTTGAGAGTGAGCACCTGCACTGCCAAACACAAAGCCAACAGTAAAGGAGAGATTGGCATCCATCATCCTGGCACGGCATTACTGAGGTATGCTTAGGGTTGTGTGATTAAAGCCAAGGATGCCTCCCAACTTTCTCAAAAGGAAATGAGAGGGGAGGGAGGCCTCGAGCCAGTGCTCTGTCCAGCTCCCTACTACTTTTTTCATGTTCTGTCTCACTCACTGGTTTTTGCTTCGTGTTCCTTCGCCATTACTTCAGTTCAGCTCCAGCTGCTGGTGAATTGTGCATGCCTCATTATATCCTCCACAATACTTTGCTCTCACTGGTCTTTTATGTGCAGATGATTGTGCCTATAAAGATTATCATTGACTTTTC
>NW_018127900.1:4036032-4048926 GCF_001952655.1 Monopterus albus
TCTTTCTGAGGCTTACAGAACCTTTGTTTTTTATTGTTGTATATTTTTTCTACTCAGGTTTTTGTACTCTATTCAGTCATGGAAGAAGTACACAGATCTTTAAATGTACTATGCTATAATGTTGAAATTTTGAATACATTTGTTAATTAGATTGATTGGTATTAATTGATTGAATTGCTTATATGAACATCTTAATTTTACTTCTATTGATTTTACTTCAATAGAAGAAGTAGTAGTAGTAAAGAGGAATGCATAAAAACATTTTATCACTGCTTATTTTTCCCAAGAGGAAAAATACAATTTACGGATGATTACCGTGTGCCTCTGGACTGCATTTTACTGCACTTTAAAAGTAACCAGTAAAATTTTAAATGCATTTTATATGATTAAATAGTCCAAAAGGGGATGCTTGAATTGCAGCAGTGTAATTTTATCCACTTTTAAGATCCTATGACCTGCATTCAGAGCAAGATGGAAATGTGAGTCATGTGTGACTTGATGCCAAAATAGAGAGTTGCAGTATAGTAGTCTGTTTACCGTAACATTAGAAATTGCTTTGAAAAAGAAGAATGTGGCATTGCACTTTACTTTGTATGTTCTCATCTTTTGTCCTAATTTGCTATAGTTTGAAAATTGCCTTGTTTTCATATGGAAAGTTTGGTTGTTGACCTTCCAATACTTGACCTTCAAAAATGCACTTACCTTGAATACAAACTCATGGAGCATTCATCCCAAAGGGAGTATTTCAAGGCTTATGTCTTTCATGTTGTAAGGCCATCTTGGTGTTAGTAAATTAAAAATAGGATGGGGTCCAAGACTGAACCTTGAGAAACTCCACAAGGTAATGTGTGCCAACAAAGACATTTTCTATAGTGAGTGGGAACGTTGTAGTGGTATGAACTAAGACAGTTTAGTGTTTTACCTTTGTCATTCTATAAATTAAAGTCCATTAATTGTATGTGTTGTCAAATAATGCATTAAAACAATTTTCAACCCCAACTACTATAAAAATGTATGCTTCTCAAAAACTTCCAGATGGATTTTTCTGGTATTGAACTTCACATAAGACTGAGGCCATGGGAAAAACCTTTGAGGTGCTGTGAAATGTTAAAAAATTATAGGGCAGTTACTGTTCTATGTGCTTTTTTTGCTGAAATCCGCTGCCTATTGCTGCCAAAAATGATGATATAAAAGCAATGAGAGTGAACCAAATGCTCGGCCTCATTAAAGTTGTGGACCATGCAGCTAAACCATGAGCTGAAACTTGCTATAAAGCTCTGTAAAGCAGAGGGGAGCTGTAGATTCAGATGAGTGATTTCTCTCTAGATTTATCACTGCACGCAAAACCTTTAACATTGTTACGTTGTTATGAAAATATGAATTATAGCCACAACAGTTTTTGAAAAAAAAAATCATATGATCTTTACATGAAATTTGGATCATATTTCACAGTGATGCTCATACATACAGGGATATTCAAAATCAAATTTGTTATCCACAAAGGGAAGTGTTGCATAACATTTTTCTTTGCTGCTCTTGTAAGGTGGCAAATCAAACATTCACTTTCACATTCCTTTTAAGAATGGGTGAGCTTTCTTTGTCTCGTTGGATGCTTTTCAATTTGTAAAATGAATGGGAACTTAGCTTACCTGTTTGGATCACCGAGGCTTTTTTATACAGAACTCATGAAAAGATGTGGGAATGACTCAGAGAAAGCTGTATTGAAGCACGCTGTAGGTTGATTACATATTTTCCTCTCTTTTTTATTCTTTTAATGAGCTGTTTCATCTCAGTGGGTTTATCCTGCTATTTGAAATTAATACAGTAAATGTGTGTTTGGATCATAATGACTTTGACTTCCTTTCGCTGTTGTGTAATGTAATACCTTTTGTTAGGAGATTTAGTTTCATCTAAATTACACAGCCAGGGTGACACAGTATTCAGTCGAATAAGAGTGAAGTAAGTGCCTGATGCTGTTAGCTCTCACTTTAATAGGCACTGCATACAAAACAGCTCATGACATAGTATGTGTGGCTGTATGGACTGATCCAATGAGTCTCAACGGAACATGATCCACCGTCAATGAGTGTAACCTAGGGAGAATATCCTGGGCAACAGTTGTGATTTTAGGTTTTAACACTGCAAATACATTCTTGTTAAAGTTAAAAAAAAACACTGCAAATACATTCTTGTTAAAGTTCAAAATAAACAAAAAAATGTCCTTGCAGGAGCTACCAAAATAAGTGAGATTATTGTTTTTCAGTTTCAGGGAGACATTTTCACATTAAAGTCATTTTTATTTTAATGAGGGTTGCTCCTTTAAGTACATCAGGATTCTTTTGGCAGTAGCAGAGGACACAAAGTGTAATCCTCTAATGACAGTCAGGCCTGGCTTGGCTCACATATTACTGTGAAGAGCTAGTAGCTACAGCATATCCTGTTAGTTTCAATTTGCTTACTGCTGCTGAGCCAGCAGACTGAAGTGAATGATAAGGGACCAGAATCAAGCCTAATACTTCTAGCTCGCTCCATCTCTGTCTTTTCTCCCTCGAAACACCAGTTCACCCCTGGCTGTGGGGAAAAAGCCAATAAATGTTCCTCTGGGCGCAATGTGATGTACTCTTTATTGTCTTCCACATGGTGCAGTGTGATGTACATTTTATTGTCCTCCACATGGACTGATTCTTATTTCTTACCAAGATCCAAGCAGGGAGAGAAAAAGCTTAGTGCTTTGATTTGTTTTCCATTCTGCTGCTTTTTTCCTTCTCCCCTGGCAGCCCAGAGGGTTTGGGAAAGGCAACCTTACTAAAGCCTTCCCTTGGTGTATTTGACATGTAGCAATGCAGAGATGGCAGTCTAAGCAGCATAATCTGGACACCCTATCTGTAACCAATGCACACACTTTGAAGAAATAGTGCACACAGAAATGTAACTACAATACTTATGGTACTGTATGATGTATTGGGGTTTTGGCCATATTCAAACCTGTTCTCTCTCTCTCTCTCCTCTCTTTTTGCGCACCCAGACTTTGGTGCATGAAATGAATACGTTTTCCTTTAACATAGAAGTATACTTCATAACTTCATGCCACTTCACTGTCAAGAAGAGAAACATTTTATGTGAGTGATTCACCTTGAATAAAAACACATTGATCTCAGTGCTAAACATTTCTGAGAACACATTTCTTTGTTTCTCCTCTGGAAGATTTTTCCCTCCTGTTTTTGTGCTTCATTTGACTGCTGTCAGAGCTGTTTCATGTGCATCAGCATTTGAATTTCGACTCAAAGGGAGCACCTCCAACTGAACCCCAAACTCTGCAGGAAGCTCAGCAGAGGAAGACAGATGACCCAGAAACAGACCTACATGTGTGTGTCTAGGCAGGTGTATGTGTCAGAAAAGCCATTTCCATGTAGGTTATTGGTATTCATACAGCATGAAGAACTTTGAGTAAAGGATTATTCATAAAGAAAGAGAGTCACAAACATCACAGTTTGTATTGTTATTTGTTGAGAATGATATACCATTGTTTGGATATCAACACAATAAAATAATTGTTGTCTAACTGCCTGTTACAGTTTTTAAACACAAATTATAAACTAATAGAAGACATGAATCAAAATAGCATAGAATAACAGTATGTTACCAGCTGGCTCCTGATCACCATCAATTTTTCCATGGAGTCATCAAATTCACATTATGCTTTTCAGGATGTCCTTGTTTGCTAATGTTGCCCTTGCTATTCGACTGCATTGCCACAAAATGTTGAGGTAATTTTTAATATAGATTGTTAGGTAACAGATTAGCGCATCCATTTCTAAGTCCACTGTAATAAACTCAAAGCATGTAAGAATGGGAACCTGAAATTGACAAGCACATTTACTGATATGCTTATGTACAATACTGTTGTTTGCTTTGGACACTGTTTGAAAATAATACATAGAATGTGTGTTTTGTTGGGCTAATAAAATAATTGAATTGATTGATTTGGTCTTTTAAGAAATTCAGGGGTGGACAAAGAAATCACTTGTACTCACTTTAGTATGTTTGTTTCTGTCCATAGACCATGAAACAGAAGCATACAAAGTTCAATTTATATACTAACAAAGGGGTCTGACCTGGGATAAAGAGCTCTGTATTATGTATTCTGATGATCATGAGCTCATTGGCCTTGGTTGTATACACACACTGGGTGCTATTGGCATCCTCTGATTGGTGGTTTTCCCCTGGTCAGATCCGTTTGTTAATATATACACATGAATTTTGTGTGGTGCTATTTGATGTACCTTTCCTGATGAAATGTCTGAGGAACAGTTCTGGTTAATTGAACCTACACAACTGCAAAAGAAACTTCATGGTGTGCAAGAACTGGACTTCAGTTACCACAAACACATTTAAGGGCAAAACATTTATCTGTGCACTATTTTTCTGTTTTTACCATTGGCTTGGTGGTGTTTTTGTAGTGAAATATTGTTGATCCTAAGTCACTACTGAAGTAAAGGGGCATACTGCAGAAAATGCTTTGGGCAGACAAACAGTAGCAGGCTCCACACAGGCGTTCTGAGTTGTGAGTAGTCCACAGATTGTGTGTGTACGTGGAATGAGTTTTAGGACTGTAGGTGGGAGCCGACAGCTCTCAGGAAGAACCTGGGGAGGATTGGAACATCTCATAAAGGATTTTGCAGCAGATGGTTGTTTGCCTGGTTGGGTTGAGCGGTGATATTCCACTATCCTTGCCTCTGAACTGGAGTCATCCCATAGAGGACAGCTGAAGGAGTTTTCATACTGTATCTTGCCCTTGGAGCAGGAACACAGTAGTAACCCTTTTGTGTTTGGACCAGACTGTAAGAATGCTTTCATTTAAAGACCTGTATTATTGAACTGAGATTGGCTGTTAGGTGTTGATGACCCTTATTAAGCACACTTATAAGATATTACCAGCTCTAAACTTGAAAAACATCTTCCTGCTCAGTCTTATCATCTATTTCCAGTCATTCTCTAGATCAGCAGAATTTACATCTTTGTTGTTTTGTAGATTCCCCTCTTTGTTTCGTGGATGCTGGATTTGGGTGAGAATTAGTGAGGTCGTTTTAAATGGGTCACCCTAAGCCATAGCTTTTATAAATTCTTTAATGAAGAGGTATTTCCCAGTATTGTTTAAGAGAAATGTTTCATCTGTGGCAGACAGTAACAGCAGATGATTATCTCGTAGACTTGTTCCATAATGAAAAAAAGAAAAGGAGGAATAAAATATTTATAATGCATTTGGAACAAATCCCATCATCTGTTCACCTCTGCAGTTTCCTTTGAATGTGGAGCAGAGTGATGGAGGCAGGAGCTCTGTGTTGCTCCCTCCAGAAATGCATATAGACAAATGTTGGCTATATCAAAACTTCAGTGAGGGAGGTGACAATGTCAGTTGCTGAACTGTGGGGGAGTACAAACTGCAGGGAGAAAACAATGTTTGAGACTGACTGGTATTGAATTTAGGCTTAGATTTGTCTTTTGCAAGATTTCTCTACTGACACCTAATGGCTAGTGATATAAAATATTCAGAATATCTCCAAATAATTAGAAAATGACTGTAGACATGGCACATAAATTTCCTCTTTACACCACAGGAACTCCCCAAATAAAACTGCTTTTACCCGCTCTCGCCCTCTGCCACTTCCTTTTTTACTTTCTCGCTATAAATAATAGGCTAAGCATCCTCTTCACTTTTTATCTCACACCCTTTTCTGCTTCTATGCACTGCTTTGCTTAAAGAAAAAGAGAGTTGTGATTATTCGCAAATATTACTTCTCATAATACATTATTAAATCAGTAACCTATCCAAATCTTCTTGTTTAACACCCTTACATCTGAGCCAATCTTACTACTTTTGGAATGGTAAATTAGACCCAAAAAATTACATTATTATTAATTATTATGTATCTTGTGTAAGAAATGTATCATCAAAATGAAGCATTAAAAATAAATGTATTACTGTAGTTCTATGGCATGTACTCTAATCTACTTGAGTCTGGGTTAGAACAGGTGCAGTGTTTAAGGCCCAGTAGAAAGTCAAGAGAAAGAACATGGTGTTTGACTTTCAAGTACTTTAAGGTTAATTATTCAAGACTTTCTTAACCTCACAACAAGCCAAGAACACCAGGATCACACAGTGAGCTGCAGCGTTGTCTTTTTTTCCCTTGGCAAGTGTCACAAGTTTAAAAGCACTGTTCGACTATAATTGAAATGCATGCATTGTCTGAAGTCTGACGCCTTCAACCTAGAAATAAACTACAGAACAAACATAACCTCAGATACTCTCAGTAAGCAGAGTAATCAGTGATATGATTATAATCAGTGACAAGACTAATCTGTTGTTTGTTATTTTGATATGCATGCGCTGAGTGTAAATTATGTGTGTAGATTAGTTGGTTCATCTGATTAAGAAAAAAAAAAAAAAACAATACTGGCACTCCATAATGAATATGTTGAACATGTAGGCAACAACACACCATCAAAATTAGGTTTCTATAGTTTTATAAAGCGATTAAAAGAAATTAAGCTCTACACAAGGAGCTGAAATTTGTGACACTTGCATAAAAATAGAAATAAGACAGAGAATACATATTTCTAACAGACAAAACTAAAATGACTAGATCCACAAATCTTGGCAAAACTTTCATGTCATCTGTCGATCAAGACCTTTAATTCTGCTGCACACAAATGTATCCTTTATGTTGACCAAATGATCCCAACTTTAGACTTTGTAGCTATAATAACCAGTGACTACCATACCAGATGCATACAGTCCCTGATCTCATGGCATCCTTTATAAGTCAACAGGAGTGTAGGCCTACACACAGCAAAGGCTATGAGCTCCCATGCAGGGTCCAACAACACACACTTGGTGCATTCATCATTAAATTTCTTAAGCAAGTGACATTTTCAAAATATGAGTCTTTCATGGCCTTATTAAATAGACATACTATTCAAGCTAAATATGCTTCCAATAAAGAATGAAGCACTTGACCTTTGTAGTTTTACTTACAGCAAATGTGAAACAAGACTAAACAACAAATTCAGCGATAATGATATCAAATCAGAAAGGTGCCATATACAGTATAACAGTTAGACCAAAGCAACTGTGTGGACACAATAGTACAGTAAAAAGAAAACTGGATTCACAAAAATAACAGCCACTTTAATTGTCTCTCAGTTTAGGAAAGAAAAATAAGAAAAAGCATTAGAGCCACTGTACAAAATTAATTTGAGCTCTGACTTTTTTTCTCAGAATTCTGACCTTAATTTCAGAATTCTGAGATTAAAGTCTGAATTATAAGATTAAAGTCAGAATTCAGATTTTTTTTGTCAGAATTCTGAGGAAAAAGTCAGAACTTTACAGTGGCACTAATCATCTTCTGTAGAAAAACTGTGAAAGATAAAGTCCCTACAGAAAGAATGCAACAAATAGATGGAGTATACATTCATTGGCGACACAAAGGGAGGAACATCAAAAACATTCTTTATTTATTTTTTTTTTTTTCCAAACACATATAACACACACCTTCACAGGACTGGTACCACAAAAACAGCTCAACAATAACACACAGAAAGGTGCAGCACTTAACACTTATTATTTTTATTTGGAGCTTTACTCCAAACTTGGTTGCCCTCTTGCTAACCCTTGCACCAAATAATGAGCCTAATTAGCTGCTTTTGTTGACACCAGCAGATTATTATTTTATTAATGCTATTTTGATGTAACTGCCAGCAGTTTGTTGACATGCCTGTGTTTTTCACAACTGCTAGATATTGCTAGTGTCAAAGTGCCTCAAATTCAGATGATCAAATTATCACATTATCCCACTTGGCTGCTCATATTTAGGGTTTAAAGACTATGACATGAACACGGCGTAACACATCAGCCTCAAACACTCACTGTACTGGCTAGCTTTATTAGCAGTAAACTGATCACAATATCACACCAGCAATCTCAGTACAGCTCCAATATAAGTGTACCCACAAATAATGTTTAAACAAGGGCATTTTGGGAGTAAACAGAAGATGCCTGTCAGTATGAGCTTAGTCATACAGTAGATCATAGACAAAACGATGGATGTATCAATGTCTGTTAAACTGCTACTAGCAACAAAATGTTCAGCTGAAAACTGAAACAAAGTACCAGTGGCAAAACCCTCACCATTCTGAATCTGGATTTTGGACTGAGGATTATATTCAGTTCAATTATATTCAAAAGTAACTCTGCCAGAACAGAACTGTAAAACTTTCTTATAACACTGCTAACCTCAAGAGCAGCTGGGTGGGGCATAGAAAAATCACTTAGTGCTTAAAAAAGGAAGACCATCCACCCTAGCTAAACTTCTTTGATTTCACTCAGAAACATAAACAGGCTGTTTTTTCTTTGTTTCTGAAAACCATAAGAAATATGAAGCAAAAAAGGAAATTTGTTTTTACTCATCTCAGAAATGCTTTTATATGTATACAAACAGATGTGGTCTCCTAAAATGTACCCCTAAGTGCAGGTAGGTTTTGTTCAAGCCAAACACAGCAGCAGGTGATTTCACTAGGACACATCTTTGATGGAGACAAAGTCTTGTAACATATTTCAGGCCTTCGTATAAGGAAATAAAATTTACAGAAAATAGAAATGCACAGTTAACTTAACAAATAAAACAGCAAATCCCAATACTGGTTATTAAAACATTCTATAGACTAGTATTTATTTTATTTCATAAGTGGGAGATGGTGTTGGTGCATAAACCAAGAAATTGAGAAATCATGCAAAAAATGCAAACATTATTAGAAAACAAATCACATAGTCCTACAGTATATTCTATTCGGGTACTGTATATATTATAGTGTATAGTATATAGCTGGATTAACCTTTTGTGGGGACCCTGGGGTAAAAATATGTTGTTGAGGTTCCATGCATTGCCACTGTACATGGCAGTTTATTTCCCCAGACAATGGGAAACCAACCCATATATTCAATTTGCTGATTGACAGAAAATTAATTGGTTGCTGAATCATTTAGGGGCTTCAAGAAATAAGTATGGGTATTGCTCACATTTTAACAACTTTTCACTGAACACTTAATCAGTTATTTAAAAACTGTCTGATGTACTGATAATAAAAAGTTGATTAGTGCAGTATAGACCTTTTCTGTTAAAATCATCTGCGATGGATTGGCGACCTGTCCAGGGTGTACCCGCCTTCGCCCGATTGCCGGCCTGGATTGGCTCCGCTCCGCCCCCCCAATTAGAATGAAAGATCCAGCATAATTGATGTAAAAATTAGAAAAGGCATGTCAACAAAGTTCAACTAACCACTGTTGTAAAAAAATAAGATGAAAACTGGAACATTAATAGAAAAAAAATAATAGTGGCCTTATCATAATATATAATTTTACGCTTCCTGTTTGGGGACGGTGGTCACCAATCCAAAACAGACTAATGTTAGCGCCTAGTCTTGCAGCATATGCTTACAATCATGCACTGGGCTGTAAGACTAAAGAGTATGGGTGTAATAAATTGACTTGTAAAAGTCTAACAGCTGATGTAAACCTCTGTCATACAAGCACCACCTACTACGTCGAGGAGTGGTGTTGCATCAGAATTGTAATATCCGGGGAACGTCATCAGCTTTCACCCGGCATCCTGACTGTTCATAGTTTGCTGAAGTTATCTCTTAAACTGAGGTAGCTTTTCATTTGTTATGGCTGAGCAGACGGTCGTGGACAAAATGAGCGAATTGCAAGTCGACGATGGAAAAAAGGTGATATTTCCCTTTTGTGACCGGCTACGTTAAAGTCATATTAGCAAACTAGCAGCTAGCCTAATCTGTTACACTCATGCTGTCATTTAGCCACCAGCTATGTGGCGCTAACATTTGGGCTAGTTAGCTTATGTTAGTAACGTTATGTTGGTTTTACTTTAAATGTCACTATCATGGTGACAGAAGCATTAGTTCAATTTTTGTTGTAAGCTGTTTAGGCTGTAAATTGTCATATTGCAGTTAAGCGAACCCAGTGAGCTAACGTTAGTTTGCTGTGACACGTAACAGTTAGCTTTAACACATAGCCTAGCTCAGTATGGCAGGGGAGATGGCCTTGCTACAAACTCGGTTCAAAATTCAAGAATTTTAAATTTTGACTGCTTCTCGGTAGGCTTGCACAAGTTAGAACAATACATAGTGCTTTGTATGAATGTTCTTTTTGCAAATTAGCACATACTCAGTGGACCAAGCTGGGGTTATTTTATATAAAGCTCACTTTTAAAATGTTTGTACTCCTACAAGTTACTACTGTAGTACGTTTGGTAGGTACAGCATGGAGGTGGCGTGAAATATTTATAAATTATCTTTGGGTCATTTGTATGCTGGATTTCCCCAGCATGTTTTCTGAAAGGTCTTAAGTCATATTCTAGCTGCTTATGATATGCAAGGCCTATTAGAGTAATATGATGATATTTTTATGGTGTTATTGTTGTTTTGCCAAGCGTGTGTGCCTTTCTCATTTGTGTAAAAACAGTGTGCAGCTTGTATCTGAATCAGCTTGGAAATACATTTTTCTTTTCTTCTTGAAAAACTAGACTAACTCACTAATTTCATGGTGTGATTTGTCTTTCCTTTTTTGGACAGAGAGGAACTGAAATCAATAAAGATGGAGGAAAGAAGAAGGCTAAAGGTGTTTCTGGAGACTCTGTAGGCAGGGCTGAGGTAAGTTGCAAAATCAAGTTCCAGAAATGACTGCAGGCAGATGATGATGTTAGACATTTTTTAATTTCTTATTTTTGAATAAATTAAAATGATGATGTCCAGTATTTGTGTAAATCTGTCATTGAATGCTCACGGATCTAATAGATGTTTTGCAGAAATTCGTGCTCATTTCTGTTTTTGTGTGAATGTTTTAATGTCTAGTCCACATTATTCTGGCAACACTGTACTGTATAGTCTCCTCAATGTAAATTCAAACAATTCAGTGCAGAGACCTCTTGTGCTGACTGTATTTCCCAAAATACTTATACATTTTTACAATACAGTGTCTGGTGCCTTGCCTTTTGTTCTTTTAATAAATAAAGGGGAGAAACAGAAACATTGATGTCACAACAAAGTAGTATGAGCAATGCTACAGTTGAGTTTCAAAGCTTAAAATATTTCAGCAAACTAAAACATATATTATATTCTAAGTATCAAGTTTTGCTTTCAGTTTCCCACTAGTGTCTGTGTCCACTGTTGTTGTATTGATGTTCATTATATAATTAAACAAAGAAGAATGCAGTTGCCATTCATGGAAAAAAATTTACTGCCTTTTTCTGTATACCTTGTCTTGACAATCATAGTTTCATGTCTGAACACATAAGAGTATTAGCAAGTCATTTGTATGGATCATTATCAGATGAAATGTACTGTACTATATGCACAGTGACTACATTATCCCCTGCCCCATATTTACTCACACCGTTTTTGCTTCTAATCAGCTGTCACCACCACCTGAGTACATCCAGGATCGTCTTACATTGTATGCAACGCTGAAAGCCGAGCATGATGCTCTGATAGCAGAGAGGGCTGCGAGGGATAGCCGCACCATCAAGGTGACCCTGCCCGATGGAAAGGTGGTGGAGGCTGACTCTTGGAAGACCACACCATACCAGGTGGCCTGTGGAATCAGGTCAGCGTGATGATAGGGTTGATATCCAGCAATATGTAATTGTGGCTTTTTAATTGTGACACTTCACTTTTATGCAGCACAGAAAGATTATCTGTCATATTTTTATGTAGAGCCTGCAATGACTGTTACAGTTTGAAAATACTTTACAATGCCCACATTATGAAAATAGTAATTGGAAATGACACCCACTTTAGATGGGTTCACCGAAGACAAGGAAATACTTTGACAGTAAACATCATTAGTTTTAGAAGCAGAAGAAACTTTGAATAGTCTGAGAATTATCTCTTTATCAGCATGGTCCAATATGCAGTAGGTACCAATAGTAATTAATGTCATCATCTTCCAGGGTTCCCTTGGAAAATGGAGCTTCCCCTGGTAAAATAAAGGTTAACTAAACAGATTTCATACTGAAAACCAAAAATAAACAGATTGCACAGTAAAGTTACCATCTTTGTAAGAGCGGATGCCATTGTTGCTCCATATGACTTAAAAGCACTGCCCATCATTGCATTATTATTTCTTTATCATGCCATGAGTACATTGGTGTATATGGCTGATGCATTTAACCTTTAATGGCCTGTAAGCCTGTTTTTAGGTCATAAAATTCTCTTAAGGCATTTAGTAAGTTCTGTATTGTAATTTTAAACTTCAAAGGTGTGGCATTGTACTGTTAACAGCATCCCTTAATCTCCTGCTAGGGCACAGTATATAGGTGTGTCAAACCAGCACACACTTTGTAAGACCAGCCAAACTACATCTACAGTATTACTGGTGATGATGATGTTAGTGTCACATGACCAGTTCAAGACAGCGACCTTTCAGAAAGCTTTCATTCTGTGTGTGGCTTAGAGTTATAGCAATGTATTATAAGCTCTGTTTTTGTACAAAGCTCCTTCCGGCTCTTTTAAACCAGGAACTCACAAAAAGACGAAGTAGACCACTTTAGATTTTATAAAAAATAACCGTACTGGTTTATTCAGAGGATCACAGGTAAAATTAACATCACACGTCCAGATCTCTCTCACTACCAAACCTGCGCGCAGGCAGCTTGGAAAGATGAAAGATCCTGGACCAAGAAACCTATATAATTTTAATCATTTTGGGCTAGCCCCATACTACGCAGGCACGTCAAACCGTGACGTCACCTGATATGCCAGCTTGCAGCTGACCATAACGATAGTCAAAACATGAGGAAAAGTCAAGGTGTGTGGCTGTTG
>NW_018127900.1:4049231-4052337 GCF_001952655.1 Monopterus albus
AGCCTGAGCTAGATATCCTGTCTCAACTAAACATTTCTAGACATCAAATCTCTTAATATCTATCTAACTAAGAAATAATCTAACAGTATCATTTCAGTTTCAGTCTTATGGAACATTTAATTTTATTATATAGAGATTATTACAAATACAAAGGCGTGTTGTATTTGACTTCATGTTTAAAGAGGACTTTCAAGTGTCATCTCAGAATATACTTAAGATTTTCCAAAACCTGTCATTTGAATATATTTTATGTTCTTTTGTCCAGTCAAGGCCTTGCCGACAACACAGTGATAGCCAAAGTGAACAACGATGTGTGGGACCTCGACAGACCTCTGGAAGATGACTGCAGTCTTCAGCTGCTCAAGTTTGATGATGATGAAGCTCAAGCTGTGAGTACATCTCAGCACTGGTCTGACACAGTGTGTATATGTGTTAGTTTTGTGGGGGGAAAAAATAAAAAGGTTTTTTTTGATACACCTATACCAGCTGAACTTTCTTGCTCTCTCTTCTCCCCAGCAGTGAGTTTACAGAGACACACACACACACCGTTGCAGTGCCCACATAGCCCCTCCTCCTCTCAGTCATTCGTAGTCTTATTCACAGTGTATTGTCATTCGTTTCATTTGCTCCAGTTGAATTGTAAGCTAAACACAGTCCGTGGTATATTTCAGGTTTTGTTGCGGTCTTGGCTCATTACGGATGACAAGTGCAGAGCCTCCCTGACCGGTTTTTGTTAATAAAGGAAACATCAGAATATGGCACCGCCCTATAGTGATGCTGCCGAGCAGTGCTAACACAACTAATTCAACAAAACACACTGACCTCTATAAAGAATTTCGAGAGGTTGGTGAGAGCTTCCTTTTCAGCATCACTGAAGCATTAAACTGTCACGTGTTATCCTGTTGTTGGCCCAGTAGCCATTTGTATTTCTCAAAGCTAAGCTAATTTTCCATCAGAGTTATCATGCCTGAATATTCTCCGACAGCAGAAATTGGTGATAGGAAAATACTTTAATTAGTAAATTAAGTTAGATGTTGCTGTACTTAACACACAGAATATGTGACAGTCTCAGAGGCTCTTGAACAACTTCCTCAAGATTGGTTTTGATTGATTTTATTTAAGTGTCCTGCACTCCTAGAAGTGCCCGGCCCATACGGTCTTAGACATTCAACAGTCATCATCCAAACTTAATAACATTTCCACACAATTCAACAATAACAAATATATCGTTAAGACAGATACAGTGTCCTTTGTCTCAGTTGCCAGGCATTTTCAATAAATCTTGCAAATACAAAAATCACTTCCTTAAAGAGCTAACTCAATATCTTCTGGTAGCCAAAACAGATCAGAATTTTTAAACTGAATTTTTTTCAAACATGTAATTCCGTAAATCATAGTACACAGAACAATGAAATACAAAATGGAGCCCATCTTCAACCACCCCAAGACCACAGATACACATAAATGCTGTTTCTTTGGAATACCTTTAAATCTGCCTATTTCCACTGCCAGAGGAAGGGTGCCAGTTCTCAATTGAGCACACAAAGACCTTTGCCTTCTCCGTAAAGGTGATGTAATATAGGTTTCTGTGGAGTACTCATCCTTACTTTGTACATACAACCATAGTTTAGGTATGCTCCATATCTCTTCCTTCCTTTCCTAACCTTGTAAATATTAAGCTTTTCCTGTCTAACTGTATTTATTATCACACTGCAAATTATTTCTAAAAATATAATCTAATCCACAAGAAGAGAGTATTGTATCTACCACTCTTGACCAAGGATAATTATGTGCTCTGTCTCAGTTAAAAATCTTTTTAGTCAGCCTTTTCTCTGGCAGCTGGATCAGGCAGTTCCATAACCTGATCATTTCACATCGTTTCTTTATAAGACATGTTTCCCAACCCATTTCATCTTCAGTAGCACATTTTGTAGTATATTTATGCACCCCAAGAAAACACCTCATTGCATTACTTTGAATAGAACTGATTATGCCAGGACAGCCTGAAAGCCCCACACACCTGCTGCATAAAACAAAGTAGGTCCTACCATGGAATAAAACAATTTTGAGAAGGTTAAATATCCAAGATCAGCCCTCAAGAATTGTATTGTTTTCATTAATGTGAATAAGTGACAGAATTACAAAATGTCTACTGCAGTCATTCTGCTGTTCTCTGCTACTAGCCAAGAAAAGATTGTCCTCATACCTTATTGTCATGTTAC
Source organism: Monopterus albus (assembly GCF_001952655.1). Lineage (NCBI taxonomy): Eukaryota > Metazoa > Chordata > Actinopteri > Synbranchiformes > Synbranchidae > Monopterus > Monopterus albus. The sequence continues at coordinate 4,051,454 of NW_018127900.1, forward strand.
AACCTTGTTATCTTTTAAGTAAAATGTTAAGCCCTCTGTTGGGTTTCAGTTTTCTGTGTGGTATTGAAATTGGTATCAAATATTGATATTTTTCAGGGTATTGTATCAAAGTTTGAAATTTCAGTTCAGACACATTAGTGACAACACTAATGTGTAAATACAAAATTGTAGATTTGGATGATTTCCCCCCCGCATATATTTTATGAAGGGAAATCTAGTATTGTAAATCCACTTTAAACATCTTCTGCTGGATGCACGGTTTGCTCCTATTTGACAACCAAAAACTACACTCACCTGCCGGTGTTTAAGCCTTACTCTGAGAAAGCATGTGAAAATACTTCTGATGTGATAGCAATGTTATTGACATTTGTTTTATTTGAATTACTTTTTGTTGGTACAAACCTGGATTCTGTAATACAGAATAGTCATACATACATTCCAACAGTTCTTCAGATTAATTTCATTCAGAATAACTATATTTTCTTTATAAATTCTACAAATTATATCCTAAATGATTTTCTCATAAGTGAAAACCTACAGCAACTCTCAGGATGGGTTTCACAGGAACTTGAGAAGATAAAGAAATGGTGTGACGGCAATATACTATCTCTGAATTTGGATAAAACTAAATTTATGGTACTTGGGAATCGTAGACTAGATAATGAACTTCAATTGAAAATTGGGGGAGCGAATATAGAACGAGTATATGAAATTAAATTTCTAGGTGTCATAGTTGATGACAAATTCTCCTGGAAATCGCATATCAGATATGTTCAGAACAAAATAGCAAAAAATATATCGATATTGGTAAGGGTTAGATATATTTTGGACGGGAAAGCACTACGCATTTTGTATTCTTCATTGATTTTACCATACTTAGAGTA
>NW_018127900.1:4052862-4062624 GCF_001952655.1 Monopterus albus
TGGATTATATGTATGTGTGTTGTCATATCAACTGTTTTTACATGCTTGAAAGAATAAATCAAATCAAAATATCAGTTGGTTTTTTTTTTTTTTTTTGGATTTTCTCACTGTTCAGAGATCTTAACAAATCGGGTGCCTACTTGGCAGTATGCAACATAATGAGTTTGTTCAGCCTTTTTGATATACAGTATAGTAAGAGCAGGCTAACCAGAGTATGCAAGGTTAAAGTAATGAAGGAAAGGTTTACAATCGGTAATTAATCTCAAAGCTCTGTGATCTGCCAATTGCCTGTGCTACAAAGACATTAAGACAAATCAGAATATACAACCATGCTGCAATCATCTAGTCTTGAAAGTGACAGCAACTGGGCTCTTGAAGAGAATAGTGAGATGCGTCCCTAAAATAAAATGCTTAATGACAATTTCAGTGTCATTATTTTTACAAAGTTAGTTAATTTCTTTCAGTTGACATTGTTTAGTACTTATTGTATGACATTTCAATTCCAAGTCAACCTTCCATGGTTCCTTTTTGTCAGTGGGTTTTGTTGTGTTTTGAAGATTTTAACTATCTTTTGTATTGTCAGCATTTGGGGAAGTGATGTACTGAAGGTAATGTACTCAAAGGCTTTAACTTTGTGCTCTTCAGTGAATGATTGCAGTATCTTCATAGACATGAAGGACAATGATCTTGATTTCCCAGCACAGTCATACATCTTGTTCTTACTGTGATAAACATAAAGGGAATTATCTCCATTGGAGATGTCAGTGTGTGGGGTATATTCAGCAGCAAGTGAACATTCAGTTCTTGAAGTTGTTTGGAAGCAGGAAACACAGGCAAGCACAAGGATTTGAGTGACTTTCACAAGGGTCAAATGGCAATGGCTAGGCAACTGGATCAGAGCATCTCTCAAACTGCAGGTCTTGTTGGGTGTTCCCACTCTGCAGTGGTTAGTACCTACCAAAAGTGGTCTGAGGAAGGACAGACAATGAACCAGCGACAGGGTCATGGGTGCCCAGGGCTCACTGATGATGTTGACCTACTGTAGATTAAACCTTTAAATATCATTTATCTTTTTCAAAAGAGTGAGGAGGCTGTTGAATTTGTCTAAAAATGATCTCTAACCTGTCTCCATGAACACAATTTTCACTCCTTTAATACATTTCTATCACTAAATCATACTCTTCCTGCCAGTATAGCTATGGAAGCAAACAGATTCACACAAGCACTGTGAGCCTCAGAGCGAAACGAGTGCCAGCTACGGCTGCATTGACTCCTGTGCACACAGTATTAGGCAGGTGATCATAATGTTATAGGTGATTGGTGTGTGTGTGTGTGTATGTGTGTGTGTGTGTATGTGTGTGTGTGTGTATGTGTGTGTGTGTGTATGTGTGTGTGTGTGTATGTGTGTGTGTGTGTATACATTTATTTATATATTTATTTTGCATGTTGTTTAGGTTTACTGGCACTCCAGTGCCCATATAATGGGTGAAGCCATGGAGAGAATTTATGGTGGCTGCCTGTGCTACGGTCCTCCCATCGAAAACGGCTTCTACTACGACATGTTCCTGGAGAACAACGAGTGAGTTGCTCAGGCTTTGGGTTCATATTTGTCTGTATAATTAGTTGTGTTAGTCAGCTCTGTGTTTTGTTGGTGTATACTTTAAAACTTAGGAGCTGTCAGTCTGGTTCACCGAGACCAGTAACACACAAAACATGCGGCTTGTAATGACACCGATGCTGCCTAGCTGCATTTTTCTTGGGTGTGGATTTTAATTGACATCTTTCTATATTTGCAAACAAGACTAGAAGCCTGAAAGTACAATAATGAGTCAAAGCATTACAGAAATGATGTGAAAAAGACTGATGAGCTTGTAACAAAGATCCATGTCAAAGTCTGGGATGTATTGGACGGTACTGTCACCATGTTGGATACAAAAGACATGAGCAGGTGTCAAGCCTTTAGCAACTTTGACAAGGGCCAAATCATTATGGCTTGATAACAGAGCATTGTCAGAGCATCTCCAAAATGGCAAGGCTCCTGAGGTGCCCATGGTCAGTGGTCCAAGGAGGGGCAAACCATGAACCTGGTGACAAGGTGATGGGAGATATTCAGGAAGATGTCTGTTCCACTGTGGCTCCACCTTGCAACATACAGGCTCCAAAGGATATGCTGCTGTTTTTGTGCCAGATACCACAGGGCACCTTCAGAGCTTTTGTGGAGTCCCTAACTCAGCATTTTGAGGTTGTTTTGAAGGAACATGAGGGACCAGCAGCATATTTGGCAGAGGTGGTCATAATGTTTGGAATCATTGATGTATATCTATTGGACATACAGAACTAGAGAATGTTTTGTGAAGCTTTGAAAGTATGTTGAGACACCCTCAGAAATTTGAACATTTCTTCCATGTAAACACCTTTTTCACTTGACCTTTTCTTGAAACAGATGCAATTCTCTCAGCTTCAGGCTACAGGAGCATGTGAGGACTGCTGTCTAATTAATTCTGCCACCTCCTTAATGAAGTCATTTTATGCTAATAGAATTCTTAGAGGTTTGTTTTGCAAGGATATTTTGACTTTGCTCAAGCCCTAAAGCCAAGGACTTTAAAGTATTTACACATGCTTGGCAGAGGTTATCAGTTTCTGGAAGTCAAAGAATTACATTGGTGAACAAAAGGACTGGTCACATCCACAATGCCCTCTGAAAACTCTAGCAGACTAAATTTAGCACAGGAGACAGTTTGCATATTGATGCAGATTGCTAAGTGAGAAAGTAATTGGTTATTGCTGGCCCTGTTTTGTTTATCTCAAATGTTTTGGACAGGGGCGTATCGAGCAATGACTTTCCATGTCTGGAGAACTTGTGCAAGAAAATCATAAAGGAGAAGCAGCCATTTGAAAGACTGGAGATAAAGAAGGAAACTCTGCTGGAAATGTTCAAGGTATCTTAAAGCATTAACACACACATGCACAAAAGAGGCAAAAGCTGTGGGGAACACTGCATAAGTACTAGGATTTTAAAACCACCTCTTGTCCTTTGTAGTACAACAAGTTTAAGTGCCGCATTCTGAATGAGAAAGTCACCACCCCCACTACCACAGTTTACAGGTGAGTCCAGGGCCCGTACATGTAAACGTTTTTGGTGATATTATCTGTCATTCTTTTTCAGTTGTAAGCAAATCCATGACAAGAACAAAACCAACAATCGATCAACCAACAATTGTAATAAGTATTGCTTGTGTATCCACAGCCTGCCAGGGGTCCTCACAATCGCACCAAACACAACTGAAAACACTTAGTACTCCTGTTTGAGCAACTTTTTTAACTACTGAGGCCAAATCTTTTCGTTTTTTTAAGAATAATAGTATATATTTGTGACCGTACTTTAAACAGGAATTTGCAAAAAATTGAAAGATGAACTAACTTGGTTTTGTTCTTTTTGTGGGATTTGTTGTATGACAAAAATATAGAGTTTTGCTAGCTTTATCCTAAATGCAACTGGTTTTTGTATTCTGTATTTTTAAGAACTATCCAACACCCATAATATTTCTGCATTTCAGGTGTGGCCCTTTAATTGACTTGTGTCGGGGGCCCCACGTTAGGCACACTGGGAAAATCAAGGCACTTAAGATCCACAAGGTGAGTCTTAAAATATCATGTAAACTATTTGTTGTTGTCTGTGTGGATTTATTGTTGGTTAAACATGGTAAGATTTCAAGCCTTGTAGTCTGTGCCCTGAATGCTTGCCAGTAAGCACATTTGTCCCCATTTCGAGAGCAGAGCTACCTCATGTTTTATTCTCAAGGGATTTAATGCACCCAAAAGAATAATGAAAGCTAACATAGTCCTATTATGGTGTTCTAGAATTCATCTACATACTGGGAGGGAAAGGCAGACATGGAAACCCTCCAGAGGATCTATGGAATCTCCTTCCCTGACCCCAAAATGCTGAAAGAGTGGGAGAAGTTTCAGGAGGATGCCAAGAACAGAGATCACCGCAAACTGGGCCGGGTATGATCTGAAATGTGGAGAAGATGTTGGTTAGCAAAAAAGTTGATGGTGAAAGTAATTTTAAAAAGGTCTCAAAGGTTTTAATGTTGCCGGCATGTTACTTAACGTATGTTGGTACATGTCTGTTTAGTTTACGAAGCTGCAAAAACTGAGTTGCAGTGACAATCTCACGCAAAACAAGTACGCCATTAAATGCTTCCAGTGTGTGTGAGCCGGGATTGGGTTGAATGTGTCCGATGTTTCCAAGTCGCACTTTCTGAACAGACCATTTCTGGAGAGTGTAAAATTACCAGCCCTGGTGCATTTGCAGCGGTACGCTCATATGTTCTTGCAAAGAACCATTGTCCTTCAACAAGAAAACCTTATGGTTCTTAACTGTAAGTAAGTAAGTAAAGGTTTATTTGTATAGCACTTTTCACAGATAAAATCCCAAAGTGCTTCACAAAGTCAACAATGCAGAACGCAAAACAAACACAACAATATGCCAACACCACCAACAGATAATATATAAAAACCATAATAAAAATAAATTAAAACAAACTATAAAATCAACTAAAAGCCTGACTAAACAAATGTGTCTTCAGCTGCTTCATAAAACCACCAACAGATTCGGCCATACGCAGTGACAGGGGCAACGCATTCCAGAGTCTGGGAGCCAGAGCCTGAAAAGACAGGTCCCCCCTAGTCTTCAAACGGGTTTTGGGGACCACTAAAACTGTCAAAGACAACCACTTGAAAGTGTCACTTACATGGTAAACAAATTGTTGAGAGTAGGTTATTTACATGTATTGCAAATTTATCTATTAGTCAAAGAAATATTGACAATGGCATAAAAAAAACATACCCATGAATGTTTCAGATGTTAAGTGATGTCAAAATTAACCTGTCATAAAGGAGCATAGATGCACTTTATTAACAATGTACTTAAGATCTTTAACGTCATTGTTGACAGGAAATTAACAGTTCAGGGAGTGTTTGCTGTTTCCAGTTATTCAGTATAATTAATGTGTGGAAAAACACGAGCAGGAGACAGAGTACATTGTACGTATTACTACATGTAATGAGCTGTTGCTGTATTTCAAACTGAAACCAGTTTGTCCTGATTGGTTGCTCTTTCAATTTTCCATCACACTAACAAACCCAGTTGTTTTCCCCTTTCTTTCAGGAACAGGATCTGTTCTTCTTCCATGACCTGAGTCCAGGCAGCTGCTTCTTCCTGCCTAAGGGAGCCTTTATCTACAATGCGCTGATTGAATTCATCAGAGTAAGTCAGAGCTGTTTGGCCTACAGAGAATAATTTCTGTGATCTCAGTCTATACTTTGAGACTCAAGAAAAGACAGATGGTTCTGAGGTAGAAAGTTTAAATTTCCTTGTCCCCGGGGAGATCTGGGGGATATATACATACAGTATATGTATATATCATGAGATATGTTGCTGCATATCTATGTGAAATGATAGTTAAATGTTGATGATGGAGCTTTATGCCATGATATGAGGACTAATCAATATCTTTGCAACCAGGAGCTGGGTGTAATGTTATAGTGTCTTGACTATAATAATTTTAAAATGTGAACATATACATGCACATACAATAAAAAGCTAATTCTTATACCACCTTTTCCCAAAAGAGCAATGCTGTAACTAGATGTTGACATCTAATATATGCTTGTTCAATACCACAGTTCTCATCTTGGGTCAGATAATAGAGGAACCTTTCTCTGTGTGTAGTTTTCTTGTCAACAATTCTGAATCTGAGAATAGCTTATTATTGATACCCATTTATTTAGAATAAATTGAAATGCATCAAATGGTCATGATCGGCAGCAGTGAAGAAAAGCTCTTATTAAGAGCCACACATTAATATATTTTAAAACATTCTCAGTTTTCAGTCAGTGCAGTCACAACACAGTGCATGATGGAAGTCATTTATCTTTAATTTGGAAAAATGGATTTCTGACTGAGGAGGTTTTATGTAATGAGATCAGGTTAATAAAACAGCTCTGCCTGTGCAAGCAGCAACACTGAACAGGCAGAATATCTATAGTGTTGATGACTGTTGGGTCTGTAAAATAAACACTTTGATTTTATTATTGCTATCAGCTTTCTGTTCGAATTTTAAAACTAATATCAAAAGAGGTCACCCAAGGTGTTTTAAAGCACTGTAAGTTGCTGCCTGTTCATTCCAGATTTCCTGCTTCCTCTTGCAGTAAACACTGGTGCTTTTTCAAAATCGTATGTTTTAGACCATGTGTACCTGTGAGTGAGTCCCCCGGTGTTGACAGAAGCAGATTTTAAAGGATGAGGCTGGTCGTTTTCTATACTAATAGTACTTACAGCAACGTTCATACAGCGACTAAAACCGACAATGACTGGAGTCTACTCATGGTTAATGTCTGTCAGATGTCAGTCCTGGATCAACTTGTTCATCTGTGTGATAGATCTGTTGTTCAAAAATGATTAAAAACACATCAGGGAAACACACATAGACTGACAGGCATTAACCATGAGTAGAGGCAGTTCATTGGCAGTTTGTCTCTGTATGGAGATTGCTGAAAATATTAATATAGAAATTGATCTGCCTTATCCTTTAAGCAGTTTATTGTATATGCACAAAATTATGAAGCTGACTTTCTTGAGGTAACAGTCTTATTAAATGTGGCATCTTCTTTGTGAAAAAACCTTGTTCTGTCTTTGACAGGGTGAATACAGAAAGAGGGGTTTCCAGGAGGTGGTGACACCCAACATCTACAACAGCAAACTGTGGCAGACCTCCGGCCACTGGCAGCACTACAGTGACAACATGTTCTCCTTTGAGGTTGAGAAGGAGACCTTTGCCCTCAAACCCATGAACTGCCCTGGACACTGGTGAGGCCTCCTTTTCCTCACATTCAGAGATGTTTTGAAAGAATGGTTTGATTATCAGTTAGGAACTAGAAAAGAATGACCACAAAGGGTAAAGAAAAGAACACCCACTTCTGTTACACACTGTATCAAAACATGCTCCTGTGTGACACAGATATTTGAGTTGGTTTCTGCCTGTAATTATAGACACAGTGTTTGGATGCAAGGCTGTTTGCTCTTCTCTAGCATTAAATGTGCTTGGAACATTACATGAGCTCTGAGTACTGTTATCACAAAACAGTGTTTCAACCTTTGTACAAATTTTAGTTTAATAGCTAACAAAAAAGCTTTCATCACTGTACAGTGGCAAACGTGGCCACCCATTAAGCATTGTTTTGCCATGGTTGAATAGCTTTATAAGAGCCTGCACAGGGTTTTGTTATCAGTTGTTGACTCAGTCTATGTGAAATAGTGTCATATTTCACTGCTACAGTAGTTTGTCATCAAGTTCAGCCCAGCTTGTAATGGACTGATGCACTTGCCATGTTTTCAGTTGGTGAGTGACCCATTTCATTTTACTGCTGAATGCTGCATTGCAGTATACAGAGCAAGACTGCAGCTCTTTGTATTCAGATGTTTTATCTCCTTTTTACTGGTCCAGTCTTTGTACTATCCATGTGGGCAGCTCCTCTGGTAATCACACTGGAATGGAAATTTGGCTTAAAGTCACGTTTTGGCAAACTGTAGTGTCAGTTAAATATTGAATTCAGTTTTTCACAGTGGTTTTGAGGTATTGGAGCAAAGTTCGCTTATTGTGATAACTCTAGGTTGATGTTGGCAGTTGTTTTGTGATGGTTTTTTTGTTTTGTTTTTACACTCTGCCTGTTTATCTGTTTGGCACCAGCCTAATGTTTGATCACCGGCCACGCTCCTGGAGAGAGTTGCCCCTTCGCATGGCCGACTTTGGGGTGCTGCACAGGAACGAGCTGTCAGGAGCCCTAACTGGCCTCACCCGTGTCCGGCGCTTCCAGCAGGACGATGCTCACATCTTCTGCTCCATGGACCAGGTGAGTCCCACAGTAATGCACCGACTTCACTCAGCCAAGTTCACACAAGTCTGATGGTGTGGGGGGAGCTTGGAGTGACCAGTAAATTTGACTTTAATAGCCTTTTGTGACTCCAGAGGGTATGGCCTAACATCTAGTAAATTGTTACAGGATGTTACTTTTGTCAGCACTGGCTGGGAAACAAGAAAATCTGGGGTTTACAGTCAAAAATAAGTAAGCCTGCCAGATCGAGGTAGCTTACTCATCTCTGCTTGAGGCTGCATTATGGCAGAATTATGCTTCTCTGCATAAACAGGCAATTATCTCCACCGACCTGTGCAGAGAAGTATCTTGAACTGTCTATCACAAGTCTGAAAATGTGCAGTTCTCTTTAAGACAGGGTTTGATTCATACATTGTCACATTTTTCTGGTAATACTGCATGAGATACATTGCCAAGAAAAACACTTCAAACCAAGTTAAACAATGGTAAGACAAAAAAAAGCAAACGGCAGCAAGTTATCACACAGTTGCCAGAGAAGTGGCTGTGGAGAATCATTTATACCAGTTTGAAAAATCCTGGTTTGGCTCTCAGCATATCGGTGCATTGCTGAGATAGTATGTTGAATAAATTCACTTAATGTTGTCAGTGAACAGTGTCATATTCTCATTCAACAAGCTGCTATAGCCTGATGTAGCAAGCACTGCCAGTGTTGATGCACACAAACAGGATTGTTCTTAATTACTTTGTTCTAATGTAGTGACACGGCAATTAACAGCCAGGATCCCACTTATTGTTTTTCACCAGCAATGGCAGTGGATTGGAATGATCTGATGATTAATCACTTGGTCGCACTTTGTACACAAAGTATTTCACTTGTAATTTTTCGCTTTCTTTGCAAAAGCTGGAAAGTACTGATTTTTATTATCTGCTAACTCAAAGGAGGAGAGGATATGTTCTTACCCTGTAGTCGCTGTTAAGTTCATAATTATAAAAAAATAAAGTTTAGACTTTTTTGTATGTGATTATTTACTTCAGTCCTTCATAGTGTGTTATATCCTTTTTCGCATTTAAACTCCTTGCTAAAACCTTGTCGTTGATCACATGGGTTGGAAGTGCACGATTGCCCCACAGGGACATGGTAGCAACACGTTACACACTTATGATTAAAGGCTTCTAAGTGGCTTTATTATCCACAAAAACTGAGCATTTTTTCAGAAAAATATTGGATCATCTTATGATTACATCAAAGAATGTCATTCTTTAGCAATGCAGAAATGAAATTAGTTATTACACCAAAAATTAAATGTACAGCCATGTCCAGTTGTATGACAGATTCTGTTACATTTTGTTTTTTTTGACACCAGATTGAGGATGAGATCAAGGGCTGCCTGAACTTCCTGCGGGCTGTGTATGACGTGTTTGGCTTCACTTTTAAACTCAACCTCTCCACAAGACCAGAGAAATTCTTGGGGGACCCAGAGCTCTGGAGCCAAGCAGAGAAGGTAATCAGACGTCCTCTTTTTTTCTTTCATGTAGCTGAAAATGTGAGGAACACTGGAGGCTCCCTGGAGAATTAGGATGCTTCAACAAACAAGGCTGAGTGAGTTAGTCTTGCATGCTTGGTGCTTTCAGTGGTTTTGTTAGGCTTTTTTCAGTGACATGGGACACCTTCAGGTCTAACAGATGAATCTGTAGGAATAGTATTAAAAGAGTTGTTAGTTCAAGGTTCCATACTGCATTCTTTTATCAGTAGTAGCACAGGTACAAAAACGGATAGTCTTTAGTGTCAGGCTCTGAAAGGATGAAAAGAGAGACTGCCTGCCTCAATTTTTATTGTAGGGGGGAGATTTTCTTTCACACATC
>NW_018127900.1:4064245-4103597 GCF_001952655.1 Monopterus albus
CCCATATCCGATTTCCTTATGACAGTGTGAACAGCACGAATCCAATTTTTTTACATCCGACCCAAGCCACTTTCATATGTGGTCCTAAATCGGATACGTATCCGCTGTTTTGCAATGCAACTTCAGTCTGAACGGCCAGGTCGCATTTCATGCGATTTTTATATCATTGAAATGCGACAGACATCACAATTCTGCGCTGGAGGGGGTGAGGGGTAATAAAAAAAATGGCAGACAACGGTGATTCAGGTGGTGATAACGTTTCCCTTCTCACTCGGAAATTATTAATGAATTCTGTGTCCGTGAAGCCCCTCACGGAATCCCACCAGTTCTGGCTCCAACTCCGCACCCACACATTCCTCTGTACAGAGGTAGCAGCCACTGCTCCACAAAAGGCCATAAGCAGTATTTGTGCTCTCCTTCTTCTTGATATTCTTCTTATTATTATGTCTTTATTTCGATTGCAAATTGTCAGGTACATCGCTACGCACATGCTATCACGAGCCACATCCATTTTTATTTCCGCAAACACAGTACGCTGCCTCTGACGTCACGTCCTCTTCTGCGCATGCGGGTCACTTCAGGGCCTTATACCGTTCACACATGAGACAGAGGGCAGTCGCATTTAAATGACAGTGTGAACAACAGCGCAAAAAAATCGGATTTCGGCAAAAAATCCGATCTGAGCATTAAGACCTGCAGTGTGAACGTAGTCTAAGATATTTTTTGCTGTGCCTTGTTGTTCCCAACCACGTCATCTCCCTCTTTATGACTGCTATATATTGAATGGGAAAGTGTTTCTAATTTCCAATTTTTGTAATGTTTTTCATCATAATATACTACAGACTGCGAAATGTTTTGTCAGCAGAAGATGAGATAATGTTTCTCACCCACTATAAAGACTTTATTTGGTCTTAGTTTGAGAAATTGCCAGAAACTGTAGTCACATTTATACTTGTATAGATGACAGTTCAATTTATTTAGTAAAATATGAGCATAGTAAAATGTAGAAAAGGGTAGTTTCACAGCTCATATCTTTTTGTATTTGTCCTCCTGTTTTAATTTCCGTTCCTGTTTTACTTCAGTTATGTCATTGATCTGCCCTCAGTGCTTAATAATAGTTTATAAGGGAAACTTTCCTTAAATTCAGCAGTGACTATGATGAATGTTTTCAGGCACAAAGATGACTTAGAAACCTGGCATAGTGACTGGGATAGAACCTGATGTATGTTTTCCTCACCTCCATTAACTTCCAAGCAATCACAACATATTTAGATGTTAACATTTCTCAGTTCAGATTAGTTCCATATGAAGACAATGTCAGGTCTAAAGGTACATCTTTGATTAACACCACTGTTTACTTGCATGTTTTCCAGCTGTTGATAATGTAACAAAGCAGTAATTGTTTTTACAGCAACTGGAAAACAGCTTGAATGACTTTGGGGAGAAATGGGTTCTCAACCCAGGTGACGGAGCTTTCTATGGACCAAAGGTGAGCTGTGCCCTGCAGTAATGATGTAGTTGGGCTGTGAAACAGCAGGAGGCCTGTTGCTAATCATGTGTACTTTGTCTGCAGATCGACATTCAGATCAAGGATGCCATCGGTCGGTATCATCAGTGTGCCACAATCCAACTTGATTTCCAGCTTCCAATCCGCTTTAATCTCACCTTTGTCAGGTAACGCTTCTACTGCTTTTTTAAATTCACATTATAGTGGAAAAAGAATATAATGTTGCTCTTCTGTAGAATTAAACGTACTGTGGTACACTTAACCTGATCAATGATGTTTCATGTAAAAAATATAAGGGTGAATTTGTGGAGAAGTACCTAGGTTTACATCAGCATGCAGCCTGAATGATGATCTACTAGTTTATCCAGAATTTCACTATTTTCTTTTTTGTGAGTTCCTGATTCCCCCCTCAATGATTTATTTTGTAGCCATGATGGTGATGATAAGATGAGACCAGTCATCATCCACAGAGCCATCCTTGGATCAGTAGAGAGGATGATTGCAATTTTGACTGAAAACTACGGAGGGAAATGGTTTGTAAACTACCAATTTTAAAATATTTTATATGTGAAGACTTGTACTTTTTTTTTATTGCAGTAGTTTCAGAGGTGATTATGATTTTAAGATCCTCAGCTCTGTGAGGGTGTAAATATTTGCACAGATTGTGTCTGGCCTGCTTTTCTGCTGATCAGCTAAATGCAAATATGTCCTGTTCTAGGCCTCTGTGGCTGTCTCCTCGCCAAGTGATGGTTGTACCTGTGGGACCAACCTGTGAGGAGTACGCTGAGAAGGTAAGAACTGACCTCAGCTACTTATTCACACCTCATGCAATACAAGCAGCAGTACCCTGAAGCTGTCAGGCACTTTAATTAAACATTACAGACCAGTAAGTAGACCGCTTGGAATTAACCTGGCTTTACTATGTGATCCGATCTTCATCTAAGGCACAAGTAAAGAACACCGAGTTTGTCTAAGGTTACAGTAGTAACAAACTTATCTTTTTGGCTTTATTGAACACACCTATTAAACATTTATAGTGCTGGTGGAGGGAAAAAAGCAAGTAAACCCTTGGGTTTAATAACTGGTTGAAGTTCCTTTGGAAAAAAAAAGCAAACGGCAGCAAGTTATCACACAGTTGCCAGAGAAGTGGCTGTGGAGAATCATTTATACCAGTTTGAAAAATCCTGGTTTGGCTCTCAGCATATCGGTGCATTGCTGAGATAGTATGTTGAATAAATTCACTTAATGTTGTCAGTGAACAGTGTCATATTCTCATTCAACAAGCTGCTATAGCCTGATGTAGCAAGCACTGCCAGTGTTGATGCACACAAACAGGATTGTTCTTAATTACTTTGTTCTAATGTAGTGACACGGCAATTAACAGCCAGGATCCCACTTATTGTTTTTCACCAGCAATGGCAGTGGATTGGAATGATCTGATGATTAATCACTTGGTCGCACTTTGTACACAAAGTATTTCACTTGTAATTTTTCGCTTTCTTTGCAAAAGCTGGAAAGTACTGATTTTTATTATCTGCTAACTCAAAGGAGGAGAGGATATGTTCTTACCCTGTAGTCGCTGTTAAGTTCATAATTATAAAAAAATAAAGTTTAGACTTTTCTGTATGTGATTATTTACTTCAGTCCTTCATAGTGTGTTATATCCTTTTTCGCATTTAAACTCCTTGCTAAAACCTTGTCGTTGATCACATGGGTTGGAAGTGCACGATTGCCCCACAGGGACATGGTAGCAACACGTTACACATTTATGATTAAAGGCTTCTAAGTGGCTTTATTATCCACAAAAACTGAGCATTTTTTCAGAAAAATATTGGATCATCTTATGATTACATCAAAGAATGTCATTCTTTAGCAATGCAGAAATGAAATTAGTTATTACACCAAAAATTAAATGTACAGCCATGTCCAGTTGTATGACAGATTCTGTTACATTTTGTTTTTTTTGACACCAGATTGAGGATGAGATCAAGGGCTGCCTGAACTTCCTGCGGGCTGTGTATGACGTGTTTGGCTTCACTTTTAAACTCAACCTCTCCACAAGACCAGAGAAATTCTTGGGGGACCCAGAGCTCTGGAGCCAAGCAGAGAAGGTAATCAGACGTCCTCTTTTTTTCTTTCATGTAGCTGAAAATGTGAGGAACACTGGAGGCTCCCTGGAGAATTAGGATGCTTCAACAAACAAGGCTGAGTGAGTTAGTCTTGCATGCTTGGTGCTTTCAGTGGTTTTGTTAGGCTTTCTTCAGTGACATGGGACACCTTCAGGTCTAACAGATGAATCTGTAGGAATAGTATTAAAAGAGTTGTTAGTTCAAGGTTCCATACTGCATTCTTTTATCAGTAGTAGCACAGGTACAAAAACGGATAGTCTTTAGTGTCAGGCTCTGAAAGGATGAAAAGAGAGACTGCCTGCCTCAATTTTTATTGTAGGGGTGAGATTTTCTTTCACACATCAGTTTTCCTCGATCTGATTTTTGGGTATGTTAAATTGTTTGGTTTTGCTCTAATTAGCTTTTTTATGCTTCTGGAACCTGGTTTTAGACAGCGGTACCCTGAAGCTGTCAGGCACTTTAATTAAACATTACAGACCAGTAAGTAGACCGCTTGGAATTAACCTGGCTTTCTATGTGATCCGATCTTCATCTAAGGCACAAGTAAAGAACACCGAGTTTGTTTAAGGTTACAGTAGTAACAAACTTATCTTTTTGGCTTTATTGAACACTCCTATTAAACATTTATAGTGCTGGTGGAGGGAAAAAAGCAAGTAAACCCTTGGGTTTAATAACTGGTTGAAGTTCCTTTGGCAGCACTAACCTCAAACAAGTGCTTCCTGTAGCTGCGGCTCAAACCTGCACAGGAGGAATTTGGACCAATTTCAATGTTAGTGTCGCTGTCCTGCTGCACCACTGACCTCTGAGCTTGAGCTGGTGGACCTCCACCCTGACATTATGCTATAGGATTCCTATCCATGCAAATTCTGTCCTCCAGGTCATAGTAAGCTGAAAAAACAGAAAAAATCATCTGAACTTGGTTTTTAGGTAGAACACGTTTCATCTGTCATCCAAGAGGCTTCATCAGTTCTGTCTGACTGATATTGAGTAGAAGATATTTATCCCCCTGGGTGGTGTTTCAGTCCTTCAACGGCCAACAATGTCCCCCAACGACTAAGTGGTCATAGCCCAGTATTGGTGAGCGTCGTTACCTGTCTTTGAACCATCACCGACGCCTATTGTCCTGGTGTGAATGTTTGGGCAGAGATTTCAAAATAGAGTTGTAGATCGATGACAAGTTGTCTTAGTCCACCACCCCTATTTAGTGAGGGGTGTTCTATTTGGACAAAAATAGCTCCTTTCTCAAACCAGCGATGTTCTGAGAGGTGTCGGTCCACCTGTGAGGGTTCAAAGACAGGTAACAACACTCACCAATACCGGGTTATAACGACTCAGTTGTTGGGGGACATTGTTGGCTGTCGAAGGACTGAAACAACGCCCAGGGGGATAAATATCTCCTGCACAACACCAGTCGGACAGAACTGATGAAGCCTCTTGGATGAGAGATGAAACGTCTTCTACCTAAAACCAAGTCCAGATGACTTTTTTTTCTATGCTTTTTTTTTTCCCCAGCTGTAGGATTCCTACACTCACCCCAACCGGTTGAGGCAGACGGCCGCCTACCGAGCCTCGGTCTATCAGTTTTATTTTGTTAAAGGGAGTCTCTATAATACTGTAAGGTCTAGACCATAACCATGTAAATTGCCCTGAGATCATTTCTGCTGTGATTTGGTACTATACAAATAAAACTGAATTCCTTGATAAATGTGGGAATTAATTTTCTCCTCCAAAATAGGAAGTTGTCCAGGCTGAGAGGCAGCAAAGCAGCCCTAAATCTTGATACTTCCCTCCACCATTGGGGTATGTGTTTTTATGTTCCATCCCAGTGATGAAGTACATCGAAGGGAGCATGAAGATTTGGGGCTGCCTCTGGGCCTGGACAGCTTGCCATGGTGCAGGGGAAAATAAAGTTTATCGAGGAATCCTACAGAATAATTTTAGGATGGAGTTCACCTAGTTAAAGCTGAGAAGAGGTTGGTGATGTAGTAGAACAGTCACCCTAACCATTGAAGTTGGTCCAAAATTTATCCTGGGGGTTTGGCAGGTCTGATCCGCAGCTACAAGGAGAACTTGTTTGAGGTTATTGCTGCCAAAGGAGCTTCAACCAGTTATTAAATCCAAGGGTTCAGTTACTTTTTCTACCAGCACTTTATTGAACACACCCATTAAACATTTAAAGGTATAGAAAATAACTGTTTGCGCAGTATTAGCTTAAGCACACCGTGTTTGTCTTTACTTGTGGCTTAGATAATGATCGGATCACATCATGTAGAAAAGTAGGTAATTACACATGACTCACTTTTTCTTGACATTGTAGTACCGCATTAAATAAATGGTGAGACCCTGGACTATAGAGTCAGTGTCAACACTGAAAAGAAGTTAGACAACCATACAAGCTGTAATCAAACTCTTAGGTCAGCTAAATCAGCTGCAGCTCATAAAGAAGGTCAGAACTGAGTCACAGTATCAGTAAACTGATTTGATTTTCAGAACACAGGTTGGGTAACATTTTGACTGCAGAACTGAGTCACAGTATCAGTAAACTGTGATTTGATTTTCAGAACACAGGTCGGGTAACATTTTGACTGGCCTGTTGGCTTGTTTACAGACTGACAGTTGATGGTGGTTGCCTTTGTGTTCCTATTTTTATCAAGTACAGTGTTCCTAGGAGAAATGTAAAACCCAAGTTGTAAGAATCTCTTTTAGATTGTTGCTAAATGAATGTTTTTGCGATGAACACATTGTTACTTAGACAAAAAGCCCAGAATTATACAGTCCTTTGTTTGGAAAAGAGCATGTCCACAGCCATACAGTATTATCATATACTCATAATGGTTGTAGAATGTCAGTCTACAAATAATTGAAATTTCAGTTTTAATTACAGCCATACAACTTCTCCAATCCATGCTCGTTCAGATTATAAAAAGAGAATTTGTATAAGCTTGTTAAAACAAAGGAAATGAATGAACTTTTAAAACATGCTGACATGGACTTACCATTAGTTGTTTCTCTGAATAATGTGGCAGGTCAAGCAGGAATTTCACAGCAGTGGCTTCATGGCTGACGTAGATCTCGACCCCGGCTGCACTCTGAACAAAAAGATCAGAAATGCACAGCTGGCGCAGTACAACTTCATCCTGGGTCAGTGGTGACGCACTCACTTTTCTATTGTTTCATCTTTATCTCTTTCTCGCTGTCCATGTAAATATTGATTTGTTTTGTCCTGCTTGAAACAGTGGTGGGCGAAAAGGAGAAGACAAGCAACACTGTGAATGTGCGCACCCGGGATAACAAAGTTCATGGTGAGCGCAGTGTGGAGGAGTGCATTGAGCGTCTGAAACAACTCAAGGCCACCAGGAATCGGATCGCTGAAGAAGAATTCTGAGATTTCAGAAACATGCTGCCATCAGCTCACCATTCTCTCAACAGTACCTCAAGTGTAACTTCAACAGGTCATGTGGTTGAAATCAATTTTGGTGAAGGATAAACAACTTTCACACTGTTGCTTAATCTTGGCTTTTTGCCCTTGAAGTCACAATTTCCTGATTCAACAAATGTCTCTTTTTTTTTTCCTGTCTTCCATTGCCTCTTCTACTATGACAATTTTTGGTTATCAAGTCATATGGTTGCTATACTCCAGAACGAACAATTATCCACATCTGTTTATACTGAAATAGGACTAGTAAGACTCCAGTGAGCTTTAAAGAACACTTCTGTAATATTGAATACATTGTAAAAGCTCTCTGTAAAACCTTTTCCTATGTAATGAACTGATTTGTACCACTGTCCTAACAGTTTTCTTCAGGGAATTGTATGAATTACAGTACTGATACTTAACCTATGCTTGATTTGCTTGTGAATTTTTTTTTTACACATCTGCCAATGGTTGCTTGTGCTGGCATTAGTTCAGTCATTAACAGCACAACTCAAAAAGTAATGAATGGGTTCTAATGAAATTTTTGGAGGTAGGGTGTGGTCTGTGGAATAATTGATTAGAGTTTGGTGCTGGTCTGTGGAATACAGGAGTTTTCTAAAAGATGATTCACTATTGTGAGTGCTGCAAAAATCGACTGTCCCACCGGCTGGGGGCCACCATGTATGGCTGAGGACTAGAGTGAAGATGAGTAACTAAGTGTAGTGTGACTTGTGTGCGTGGAGGAGGAACTTAAGTACACGTCGTTTTGGCTGTCTGATTTAGCCATTTTTGACATTTACTATTCACTCAAATCAATGTGTTCCAGAAAGAGATATAATAATAACCGTTATTTTGGCCAAGTATGTTACACACGCACACAAGGAATTTGTTTCCGGTACAGAACTCAGAGGCAGCCATCTTCAGCGCCAACTCACACAGATGGCTCTAACCATCGGGGGCAACTTGGGGGTTCAGTGTCTTGCCCAAGGACAATTTGACATGTGGACTGCAGACACTGATTCAAACCTCCAACCCTCCAGTAGGGAGACATCTGCTCTACCCACTGAACCACTGTCGCCCAATCTACTCTATGCAGCGACAGCTGGGTGAGAGCCTGATGGCAGAGATTTGGAACCAGGCTCAAAGCTTTTAACATTTTTGTCTATAGGACTGGTATTATGCCATTTTAATGTTTTGACATTTTCAGGCAACAAAGTAACCACTTAGAATGAGAATATGTGGTCAGTCTAACCAAGTAGTACCAATTTAGAATTTGTTCTGACGTTTTTCAGAGATGTGTGCACGCGCACCTTATTTGACCAAGCTAGCTCTCTTAGCAGGCAGCTACATTTCGTTCAGAGCACAGTAGTCTGTCAGCGAGGATACTGACATTCTAGTCACATTCTAGCCACGTTTTCACTGTCAGAACCTAACGACTAGTAGACCCCGCGTTTCCCTTTACTATCGCACAGGATAACCCCAGAGGTTGACACGGACCATCCCACTTTGCTTTTCCACTGTATTTGTCCATGTTTAGGATATACGTGCACCCTGCTGGGCAGAGGGAGAACACAGGACTCAAGTCCCTGTTTTACCCCTAAACCAACAAGTGTCATTTTTCTTGAATAACTTTCAAACTCAAAAGATGTCAGTGTCACTCCAAATGCCAGCAGTAGGTTTTCATGGTCAAGAACTCCTATTATGAGGGTCAAACTGTCATGGGAATATTGCTTCTATGGCATTATGGGGAAACAGACTTGCCCCTTGGCAGAGGTTGCGCACTCTTAAGTGCTGTCTAGTTATAAGAGAGAAGATAGGACTCACCCTTTACTCTCACGGTTCAACAGATTCCTCTTTGAGGGTAGTGACTTTATAATTGTGTTGCTCCACATACAGTGTGTCTGTTCACTGGTCACCTGTGTCAAAATTTGGAGGAAGAGACAGTCAAGTAAATATATATATTACAGTGCACATAGAACAAGCACAGTAATAAAGCTGAATATTGGCAAAAGTCTTGCAGCTGATAATTCAGTGTGTTAAAATCATACTATAAAAAGTACAATTACTGTAAAGTACTGTAAAGGTTGGTAATACTTCATAGCATTAGGTGTTACTGTCAATCACTTATGAAATATAGTGTTTTTAAAGTAATACCTCAGTTAACAAGTTCAAGATTCAGCATATTTTAGCCCAAATTGAAATTTTTAGATAGTTTGAGACTCAAAACATCTAATTTTGCACAACAGGTGGAACTAGAGAGATGAGTGTGGTGAAAGTGGATCCTTATCTTTATCAACTTCTTCCACTAGTGCATCACCACTTGGGGACAGAAATCACTGATGTGCTGAAGGGTAAACGCCTGATGCTTCTCATTATTATATGCTCGCTAAACTGAGACCACTTACTTTTGCTGTATATTTCTTTAAACTAAAGCATGTAATTGGCTGCTCTGCTTTTTACTTTTGACTTTTTAAAACTGTAATTCCATGTACCTAGCTGAATAAATCATGCAGAAAAGCTCACAAATTATGCTCCGGTTAAGAACTTCCAGTGCATTTTTAACTAATCCCAGTCTGCTCTCATTATTTCTGCTGAATTATTTGTGTTGATGTGTCCAATCTGTTTATCTTGTACCCAGCTCCCACGTTATTATTCCAACCACTAGTGGGTGCTGTGTGTTTCAGAGCAGACAAATAATGAGAGCAGTGTGTTTTAGCAGTTTAACAGCTGGGAGAAGTGACTCGACTGACATTTTGTGGAGAAAACCTGCCACAGAGTTGGGTAAAAAAAAAGCTGCATTAATTTAGTCACACTCTGTTCACTCGGGTTGTATCCTCATGAAGTAATTAGCAGGTTTAACATTTAGAAACTCCTTCCCTGGCTGCAGCAGATGGCAGTAACTGTTCCATGTTTTATTTGGAAATGACCTATTTACATTACACATACTTCTCCCATTAATTTAAGAAGCAACATTAGCACTAAAGTTAAATTTAGATGGTGTCCAAGTTATAGAAGAGGCAACAATAAATACAGTCAAATGGAAACAGATTTTTGCTGCTCTACAAGTTGCAAGTAATTTAAAAAAAAAAAAATACTTTTTTGGCCAATTTGAACATATCAGCACCACATAAAATATGTTCACATTTGTTTTCTTGTGCAGGTTTATATTTTGTTCTTTCTGAGACAGGTCTGTGACATAGTAAAAAACATACCTAAAAGCCCTTGTCATTATTTTGCTGAATGCATTGTCAGAATTTCTGGTTTTGTAAAAATGTTTTAAAGTTTCTACTTGCAAATTAGACACAAAAAGTGCAAACAAAAAAGTGGCCTCCTATGCAAACACCTAAACAGTCATAAATGTTCACTATAGAGGTTTACTTCTGTAAGGAAATGGTATCAATTAAACTAGTTCACACAAAAATCTGATTACAGCAACAAGGTTTATCTGTATTGGTGTAAGGACACCCTCATATTAAATTCAACCACAAGGTGGAACAGCTGAACCAGGATCATGTGGGGGGTGGGCTAATGTCAGTGGAGTAGGGGAGAGAAAAACATTTTGATAAGGGGTTAATGAAAAAGTCAACAGAGTAAGAGAGTGTCAGCAGACAGAACAACAGCCAGAAACCTCTGGGGATTTGGCTGGGCCGTTGACTATCAGCCTCCCTGTGAATCCGCAGTCTCTCTCGCCCTGCTGGATTCTTCCTGTACGCTTCACTGACACCCTGGCCATGAAGGGTCACAACGCTTCACTGAAGTGAACAAACTTTTCTTTCTCCTGCCACACATGCACTTTAAGGTATTGATTCACACGTTAAAACATGCTACACATGACACTGGGATAAGTCATTGTTTGGAGTGAGCTCCTTTTTTTGATGGGAAAACCAGGTTAGTCCACAGTTTTTAATGGCATCTCTTGTTTTCATGCCAGGGTTTCTATCATTTGAACAGTTTCTTTTCTAAAGTGTCACAAAGTAACTACCTTTGCCTACTAGCACTACTAAAGCTCACAAATTATCAGAGAGGTATTTACTTACTTACGAAGGACCCCTACACTCCTGTCTGTCCAGGGCCAATCTGAATAATACTCCAGTTGTGTTTCCAAATCTTGAGTTGTTTTTCCAGCTGTACAGTGCCATGTGTTCTTGGGCCTGCCTCTCCTGCATCTTCCTTCAGGTGTCCACTGTAAAGCAGTCAAGGTGATGTCATCTTTCTCTTTTTGTACCATCTTCTTGTGATAACTGTCTCTGTGCTCTCCTGATTGGGCTGTTTGAGCAGCTGTTGATTGGAGATGGTGTTGGGCCAGAAGATCAGCAGGATTCTGAAAGTGGTAGAACAGGTTAATTAGTGAGCTGGTAGGATAATTTTCTTATCTAATGACAGGCAGGGTAAGGTGTCTCCCCCATTTCCACTCATTATGCTAAGTTAAGCTAAGCAGCTTGAGGCTCTAACGTCATCAGCTGATGGGCAGAGGGGGTGTCAGTCTTCTCATCTAGCTCTTGATAGGAAGCATATTTAAAGATAGCATGTCTATTTCCCAAAATGCCAAACTATAAAGTACATCATCCCATTTTCTCAGCAGTAACACAACAATGTGTTACTGCTTGTTTTTGTGTACGTTCCTTTGTCACTATGACAACTGACTGCTGTTGCACACTCAGTGTGGTTGATGTAAAAGGCTCTTTGTCTGCACTTTTCTTTTCCAGCAGTAACAGCCAAAAGGCAAAAAGCCTTCCCTTTAACACATCACGTTCCTACGTAGGTTAGTCTCCAGCCATGTTGCCTCTGGACCAAAGAAATGCATATTTGAATGCTTACCAACCATTTTCTTCTCCAGAGTTGTTCTGTCTCTGCAGCAACTCGTACCACCCTTACCACACACACATACACAGAGCCTCCTCCTGCTCCATTAACTCTCAGCATAAATGCAACACAACCCTAAATTATGGTCAGCCGTTTGTGATGTTAGTTTTGCTTAGGAAAACCAAGCCGCCCTCTTTAAAATTATAAATTACCAAATTATGTGGTTCTAACTGAAAACTGTTTGATCACATCTAGAAAGCTATTGTGTGATCTCAATAGACTATTTTTTTTCTCATCTCAAAAGTACGACGTCTGCTTCTGACCCAGCATAAATAAAGCAAACCACTTTACACCAAGGAGAAGCCCTCGCCACCGGTCACACCCTGCATCTAGCCAACACCAACAATTCACTGCGATTATCTGTGATGTAGGTCTGGGAACACAAGAGATCTGCATACAAGGCAAACTGAGCAGCAATACAGTAGTGACAATCAAAAATTAATAGTAAATCATCTTAGATCGATGGCTGCCACCTTTCTTTTTTGTCTAACATTCCCCCCGTGTCTCATCAGATGAGCTTCAATCAATCAATCAACATATTTTAGCTAACAGTTTTACAATATTAAAGGTACCTGTTTATTTTCTGCTTTTAGCTATAAATAATTAAACTCTTTATCCATTATTATTATAATTATTTTGACAGTTTATTGCTATTGGCTAACAATAAGTGTTTATAGCATTTATTCATTACTTTTGCTAAAATTGTTTCAAATGTTGATCCACAACTTTTAGCTAACTATTGAAACAATCTATCCGTTACTTTTAGCAAACAATTGTGACTTCTCTGCTCAGTTGCTAACAAGTTTTCATGTCGATTGGAAAGATGTGACTTCATGGATCAACCGGCTTAGGTTTGTGGCCACTGGTTATTGTGACAAGTTTATCTAAAGAGTGCACAAAATCCTATTTGGATTTTTCCTTTTAAATCAAACCATGTAGTTTCAGTCCTTACACATTAACCCCTAGCAACTGTAGAGGTTCCCCCTTGGGTACAAGCTTGGCAATCACTGACCTATACTATGATTTTCCTTTCAGATCTATCAAACAGTAAGTTTCCCACAAACTCACTGTGACAAGTATTATTTTAACAGGTGTTTAATAAAGTTTAACATTCTTGGATCGTAACTGCAGTAAAAGCAATTAGCCTCTGACACTTTAATACCCCACTGTCTTTCCCACAAATCAACAGCCGACTGTTAAAGGCAGCCCCCTGAGCATCATTGTAGCAGTCAAAGTGCTTTTGTTGCTAATATCCTCATTATGGTAAAGAATTACATACTGAAAATCACTCATATGCTTAATCCACCTTCCTTTCACCCACTAGTCCAGCATGAATTTAGCAGCCTCATTACAACCAAGCAAAAGCCCATTACTCTGCTCTGCCCACAGGGTTTAACACCTTTTTCTTCATTAAGCAGTAAAATCATGCTGTTGACTATAGTTTCCATTACTTTATACTGTGCGACCCAAGACAAATAACCCACCATTCACTCAAACGAAAAATTTAACAAATTTTCCTTTAAACATTTCCTGTTCTCAAGCACGGTATCCTTGTATTAAGTTTGATATTTGTGTTTTTAAAATTACAGCTATTTTCCTTTTCCTCTATACAGCATTTCCTCATCACGCTTTCCCTGAATAATTATGTGCAGCCTCTGATAGATGCCGAAACAGTTCAACTGTTAGTTGGCCGTTTCTCCCTTGTCACTTTGCTGTAACTCCGACACATTCTCTTCCTTATATGCAGCCAGTCAGATGCTTAGGCTGGAAGTCCTCCACAGAGGAGGTGGTATGCATCGTTGTTATTTATCTAAATTGTATTTTCTTTAACAGCACTTTACCCTTCTTGCTGCTCTCAATGGTGGTTTGCTTTAGCCCCAAAGAACTGTAGGAGGTGCAGAGAGGGAAGAGCTTTGGCAACATACCTACATTTCACCAGTGGCTGACGGAGCTGATGAAGTTGACAGCTGTGTAAATCACCAGCTCATGGTGCTAATAGGTGGCAGTATAAAATCAAGGGCAGACCACCCATGTTGCGGGGCAGGAACAGGCGCATCATGTCATATCTACCACGCAACACTGTACAGCCATCTGAAACACGTAATCCCCCTTTGGCTTGTTCCAGTCCAATGTGCTCTCTTAGCAACACAGGAAAGGCCAGTCAGGCATCTGTGGTGCAGTGATTCATATTTGGCACTTTCATAAAGGTTCCAAGCTGCTGGAGTTTTTCAGGCCTATTGTCAGACATTTCACTCCTCAATCACCCTTTCGGAAAAACCTATAAACATTTCAAGACCAACAACTAAACAGGACCCTCTGCTTTTTCCTCTTTCATATGAAGATCTCAGTAGGTAGTCAAATATGTTTTTTCCCTTCGTCAGTGAGGAGAAAAGGTTGCACATTCACCTTGAGCTTATTCAGTAGAGCGGCTAAGAGAGGTATGGAAGTGGCTGTTTGTAGGGCCTCTTTCTTCATAAAAGGAGAAATAAAACACAAGAGCAAAAGGGGACAGACCCTCATCACACAAAGCAGAGCATATTGCTCAATGAGAAGGCCTGTATCCTGGGGTCTGGCACAACAAAACTGTATAAAGGGCCCCTGTGGCATCAGGTTTGACATTACTGCCCGTTGGCCTCTGTTGTGTCCAATGACTATCACATGATGATTGCTTCCCATGAAGCTGGTATATCAATAAACAAAATCTATACAACATAAGTTTTTATTTTTCCATATTATTTGTGAATGTGATGTCACAAATAATATGGATCCTACCTGACTGATTTTTGTTCTGAAGCTGAGACAAGAGCAAGAACACATATAACAGTCACTAAGAAATCTATTTTAATTGTGCATTCTTGATTGTATATTAATCACTGCTGATAATGATATTAATAAGAATGTATGGATAGGCAATTTTACATTGTTAAATCTGTAATAACTGGCCACTTGGGGGCAGTGGAAACAAGTTGGGATTGTCAGGTGGGAAATATCTACTGTATCTATGGGTTAGTCTCTGTAAACGTGGTTGAAAGCGGCATAGCTCAATTTGTCAGGTGGGAAATATCTCAGAACAGCCTACCAGCTCTATAAATGGTTAAAAGTAGGAAATGTAACTTTAGGAACTGTATCAGGGTTATGTCTTCATAAAACAAACCTTGCTATTTTCATGCACCCAAACAGCTAGTTTGATTGTCACAAGACAAACCAAACACCTGAAAAATAAGAAGTCTAAAATTTTTTGCAGGTGATTTAAAAGATAGCATTTTATCCTAGTTGAATGCCATTTAATTTACTTGTAGAAGACCACTTTGTACACCTCAACAAACATGGGTATTTTAAAAGTTTAGGTGTCCCCTCTGGAATTTTTATCTTATTTGATTTATTTATATTTTGCCTCTGAAACACACTGCACATGTGCACATGCGTGTTCATTTTGAGCAGTAGCTCTGTCAGGACATGTTCATCAGCTAGTCACTAAATTAGCTTTGTTGCTGGGGCAGTAGCATACAGTGGGTTTATTGTTTTTACTGAAAAACAGCCACCTATTGCAGCTGTAACACAACGTTGATAAAAACTGTAGGAGAGAACCAAACCAATAAAACCGTGGGCAATAAAACAAAAAACGATTAGCTGAATGATGCTGAAATGCTCTGCAGGGCCGAGGAGAGTCAAGTCACAGTTTTGTGGGTTGGGTTTGCATTGTCATGTTTCTTGAAAACATTATGAGAAATGATCGGCCATTTTCTAGCATAAATAACGTGTCATGACTGGCTTCAAGCTCACATTTGTTCAGCTTTTGAAAGGTTTTGCTGCAGTGGATTTAGCTCAAGCCTGCTAAATCACAAAGCACAATTAAATGAGAGAATTTAAAGAGATGAAGGACAAACTAACCACTTTCAGAGGCTTCACCTGAAAATCATCCTTTTTGGTCCATTTATTGACTGTTCTGACTCTGATGCACTCAAGCTGCTACAAGGTGTCCTTTACAGCCTGTAAATGGCTTGAGGTCATCTCCCATTAAACCAGAGTGCCCAACAAAATGGCTGCTGGCTGCGTTTGCCTACGGCAGTAAAGCGTTAGTGTTTATGGCGGCTACCTGTACTCTACACTCTCACTCTCTCCCCGGGCGGGTGACTTGAGGAAAATTAAATAAATGCCACATGGTTGGAATGTGGCAGGAGGATAAGCCTGGTCTGTGGTTTGTGTTTTTGGTTAATGTCAGCAATGAAGTTGATGAATTTGTCAAAGTATCAGTTGCATCTTTTTTGAATAATTAGAGGGCAGTTCACTTTTTATGGGGGATGTTGAGTTTTGGCAGATTTTATGAATAAACATCTGGTGCTTCTGTGTTTGAATAAGCATCAGTGGGTTCTTTGTTTGGCTATATAAATATATAAACTTGAAATGTTCCAGTGGTAATCTTCAAATTTAAATGTTGGTCTTAATACTGTACATGAGTGTTAATGGTTTAAGTTAGCGTGGAGCAAAATAATACCAATATTTATGTAGGAACTTTACAGCTGTGTTTGTCTTTGTCATTTCCTCATTTCATTCATCGCAGCCCAAGTATGATCGATGTTGGACATATGAATTACCTTGTGTGTTATTGCGGCCTAGCAGCCGTTTGTGGTGTGTGATCTGTTAGGATAGAAAACAGAGTTACAGTCAGTGGTCAGAGAGTTCTTACAGAGGAGAGGCAGAGCTGGGATTGTCAGGCTGAACATTGACCACGGCAGTTTAAATGGTAGAAAGCGGCGAGTGTAGGTTATCTATCAACCAGTATTTTTCAGTATACAATATGCTTATGCACATAATGATACAAAGTTGAGTGACCTGCATTTCAATTTGACTGCATATGATGAATTTTTCAGTGTCAACTAATCAAGATTTAGTTAAGTTTTAGCACACACACCGTTACAGTTGGTGAACTTCATCTCTTCACTTACTTGCTGGAAAATTTGCACTTGTTAAGTTTCTTAGCGAATTTCCTAAGAGAACAAAACCAAACTTTTACTGATGCAAACAGCTGATATATTGATTAGAAAATTAATCATACACTATTATGATAACTGATAAATCATTCAATGTAATGATAAAAGTTTGATTTTAAATATAGAGTAGCACTCATTTGTAAAACTACTGCAGCTAAAAAGCTGAAATCTGTTTTATAAATAATAATGGCATTATAAGGTTGGACTATGAAAGCATAGCAACATGAATGAGGTTTGGAGATGTCTTTGTTTCTGTACATGTTATAGTGTTCAATACACAAACAGAAAAGATCAGACAGACACAAAATCTCAGGTTTCCACAGGTATGTTTCTGGGAAAAGTAGATTTTGGCAAGAATCCCAGAAAAATGTCAAGCAATGAAATGTGTAAGTACAAAAGATTCAGTGTTATTTTGTTAAAGTGCAGCATTTACAGTAGTTCAGTGTCCTGTCTGCACTCAGCCAATATGTTGCTGACAGACCTGTGACTCTTTGCTTACAGACCTGTCTCTGTAACCACAACGCACACCTGCTTGTATTTACATTTCCACTGCTGGCAAAATATTGACTTGCTACGTTAGAACTATTACTATTTAGTTTGAGTAATCTTCAGTTTTTAAATAAATGAAATGCACCTAATTGCTCTGAAGTCAACAGGAAGTCTCACTCTAATGCTGTTTGACGTGGCATCCCACCCAAGCGTGACATCATGCCTTGAAGAAATGTGACTTCATTCAGAGCAGTGACTCTCTGAGGATGGCAGTAACTTTGGTCCTGTTTTCATCAATGTTGTCAAGGGAGATGTGACTACATTAGCAAAACCCAAACAAAAGGTCCTTTTGTAACTTTGTCCACATTTGTCCAGAATCACCTCCCCTAATTACTGAGGTTAGTCTTGGGAATTGACGGCATAAATATTAAACTGTCAAACTCTGTCTGTTGGCAGCACGTTCCAGCATGAGTCAGAGTCCTGAGGTGGAAGGAAAGAACGCCCTCTTTCTCTCTCCTGAGCAGGGCTGGCCAGCACAGAAAAAGGTCAACACCTAAACATTCATCCTTCCTTGTGTCCGTTACAATATACAGCTATTACTGTCTACATTGTTTCTGTCATTATTTAAAGCAGCACTGCTATAATGTCACAACATTAGGACTTTTACATCACCCCTTCTCTTCAGTGGCTGCTGATCCATATTGGAGCGCACATTAAGGTTCTTTTAACAGCTTACAGAATTCTGAATGGATTCGCTTCACTATACCTATGCAATCTTCTTCAGCCCTATA
The DNA here is from genome assembly GCF_001952655.1 of Monopterus albus. NCBI lineage: Eukaryota > Metazoa > Chordata > Actinopteri > Synbranchiformes > Synbranchidae > Monopterus > Monopterus albus. The sequence goes on from NW_018127900.1 coordinate 4,082,431, forward strand.
TTTGTTCCTGCCCACTTGGGTCTCACTGATGGGTTACTGTCAGCTCCCAGAGTAAATAAGAAGTCAGCTGGTGGTTGGGACTTCTGTCCTGTGGCCACAGACAAACTGATTCATTAGAGATTTTTAAGCCTAAGAATAAAACTTATTTTTATGTCTTAGGTTTTACTTAGTGCTTCTGGTTGTACCAATTATATATTAGTACTTTTCTTTAATTCTGTTTTTACATGTATATTTTATGTTTTGTTTTTAGTGCTGAAACCTACTATGTATATTCTCTGCTTTGTTTGCATGTTTATTTTTTATGATTTTTATTTGTAAATGTCTGTTTCTAATGTGCATGCTGATATTTTAGTAAAAGGTGTTATATAAATAAAATTATTCTTCTTATTATTAATTTGGAAAATTAGAATTAACAAGGATTTTTTATTGGCTGCTGTTTGGGGTGTAGCAAACAGTTAGTCCTAATCATTTTCCAGACAAAGCCTGGGACTGTGACTGAGGAAACATTCCGCCTGCAAATCTATCACCAATGATCATCTCAGATGTGGGATGAGATGACGAATACAGCTGCACCTATGGCTATAAAACCTAAACAAAGTACGCTGACAAGACAGAGAACTGTGCAAAGAGAGGATTAGAAGGGAGATGAAAGAAAGAAGAAGTCAGTTCAGTCAGGCGCTGCCAGCACGTTGTGGCTGTTCTCTACTGTGTGCACTGGAGCCTGAAATGTGAAGTTACTGGTGTCCAATATAGGAATGAAAATGCCTTTTTTCAAAGATAATAAATATGCTACAATGTGTTCTTTTAATACTGAAGTGCAGGAAAAATAAACTAATATTACACCATCATTTTTTGATTTTGTTTTGTTTGTTTGTTTGTATGTACATTAAGAGTTGTAGAAGTACTAAACTGTTATCAATTTGCCTTTTTTTGGTGGGATGGCGGAGTGGCTAGGTTAAGCTAAAACTTCAGAAGTAAAAATTGATTAAATTGATTGAATAAAAAAAAAAAAAACAATGAAATAATTAGTCATTTCAATTTGTAGTCTATGTCCTCCCAATTACAATGCTGACATATGTCATCCTCTAGAACGCCACAAATGTTATACGTCTTCAGAGCGGATACCCTGAACTGCAGGACGATACCGTTTATCAGTTCTATCCAGAACCATTAGAAATCACTACTGAAAAATAAATTATTGAATTAACAACAATGTGACAATAAGGTTTGGTTAGGTTTAGGACACTGTCATGCCTTGGGTTAAAATAAACATTTCACTAAGGACAGGGGAGGTTTGTAACCATGGTTACAATAATCAAATGGAATGGTCAAAGTCAAAAAAACGACTTGACCACACTATGACAATATCACCTGACTTACTCTCGTCAAAATGTCTAAAACCCATAAAAAGTGTCACTTGATCGTAAACACTTGTTTTTCTGAGACAAAGGCTAAAACAACTGGAAGGGCAGCTGCACTTAGTCACATCTGGGACTATTCTGAGGTAATTACCACTAATTCACATTTGAGACTTCTCAGATGCTCATTTACCAAGTCATCTATAACTGATACTGTATGTCAGGACATTTTCTATTAAAAAATTACTGTACAGTATACTATTTAGCAAAATACACTGAATAACTTCACAGGCTATTACAGGCAAACTTGTGTTAATTCCCCCAAACAGTATAGTTAATTAATGGTAGTAAAAACTGTGATGGGCATTTAATAGTTACAACTCCAAAAAGGTCCACATTTGTAATATGCAAATAGAAAAGTTGGACAGAGCAAGTTTGTTTTAAGAGAAATTTAACACTGAAAATATAAGCAAGTTTTTGTGACACTGTGTGCATACGATTGCTCTTCCTATGACTTGGAAGCATGAAAGGCCACATAGCGGGATCTCCTCATAGCTCCTCCTCTTTGGTGAGGCAACAAAAGCACCCATCGTGTTGTTTGATTTGTTTTGCTGTAACACCCGCATCCACCGCTCCATCACGCTGCAGCCAAATACAATCGAACAAATGCTGTCAGCCAGAGTCGGTTGCTAAACAACCGAGGAAGGCATCCCTGGAGATGAGCCACACTGCCCTGGGTCTGTAGCACCCCTAGCTGTGCTGTGGGCTGGCCATGTCCTGCCTGCAGAGAAGTGTGACAGATAGACTTGACAGCTCTGCTGCCTTGCCCAAGGACACGTTGTCACCGAGGGATAATAAGAGCAGACTCAGTGGCCCCTGGCTGTCAACAGCACCACAACCCCTGCTGGACAACTAGAAAGAGCTTCCCAACAAAAAGGTGGCCAACAAAAGGCCCATGTTAAATTAAGTATTTAATTCGGCAGTTGGTCATAGGGGCAACGTAACCAAAAAGAAATTATAAAAATATATTAAATGGACAAGAAGAGACATAGTGTCAGATAAGCCCACAGAAATACCTTAGTTATATGAATTTGTATTTGGAGTGTGATTTTAAAAATACTGTGTAGCAGTGAAAAAGGGCATAAAACAAATACCCCAAGCACCAAATCTGGTCTGAACTCCAAATTAAAAACAGTACCACCAGAATAATTAACTAAAGATACAAAATTGAAACCAATGTTAGCTTGATAGTGATGCCAACATAATGTTGTACATGTTAGCTAACTACAGTACTTGTGGGTCTAGCGGGAAGAAAGCCACTGTGGCCAATTTGAGTCCTTTGGATGCTTTTAATACTCTTCACCTCCAAAACGCCAAACCACTGTTAACCCTTCGTTCTTTGTCACACTCTCTCTGTGCTACAGAACACGGCCTCTTGGGTCTAACAGGTCCACTCCCATCCTGGGTTGTACCTGCACAGGGAGCCTCCATGGTCTGTCTTTAAATTGAGCCATACCAGTTTGAAAAACACATCTTATAACCTCGGATCAGCGAGGGTGTGGGAGAAGTGCAATGCAGATTTTAACAACACTGCTCAGAGAGGGGTAGAAATAAACACAGGACCTGAAGATAGCAAAACAATTTTTTACTTAATTTATCCAAATTTGTGCTAAATCTTAGTTAATGCAGCTTTAAAGTGTGAGTCAGCAGGACTGCAGTTTGTTGTAACACGAGTTTGTACCTGGTAACCAGTTGAAACTTGTAATCTCTTTAAGTGTGTCACGTTACTAAGTGACACAGTGCTCAGAGTCAGGCCTAAAGGTTGAAGACCCAACAGCTCAACAATAAAATCATAACATGACAAGTTTTAAAAATGGCATCAGCGAAGTCATCTGGCATGCACTCATTTCCTCAAATCACGCTCTTCTAGTGCTTGTTTTGAAAACACTGAATTTGCTGTTATTTTATGATTTAATTACAAGTGTAAAGTTCTGCGGTATTGCAGGGGGGTGAAGGAAAGCTTCTCTCTCAGCACTTGCTGTGCAGAGGATAATTATAGGGAGGGGAAACCTTGTCAGTCAGAGGAATTCATTCTGATTTATTCGAGAGTGAAACTATTCCTTGTAAGCCTTAAATAAATTTTAATTGCAGTAAGCCATCTAACAGAAGGTATCCCTTCTCTCCCTCAAACCCTGCTGAGTGGGAAACTTTGATTACAAAAAAAAAGAATTGAAATGGTATTAAGGAGCCACAGGGGTCCCCATATTCACACAAAGTACTTCATTAATATTTAAGGAGCACCAATTACATGAAGTCACACACCTACACTGAAATACGGCAGCTTAGTCACATAACGTGATTTGCCAATAAAACCAATAATGCAAGATTTCAGCAAAATGTTTTATAGGTATGATAGATATGTAAACCTAATTTTATTAGCAAAACAGGACATGAGTGCAAACTTCTAAGTGTTGAAACTAGACAAAGAAGTAAATTAATAGGAAGACACAATCTAACCATCACACTTTGGAATGCATGTTTCTGATATCCTTTGGCAGAACTTCCTCCTGCCCTCATGTCTCACTTGTCAAGTCATGTTGTGGTATTTATAGGTTTGATTTTCCAGCTTGGTTCCTGTATTTTATCCTCTATAAACCTCTAACACCTGCGTGCACATGCTGCATTAATGCACAGTTGTGTCTTTGTGGTTCTGTAGCATTTTTTTGTCCTGGATCACTGCTGAAATCACTTGTATTTTTATATTCTTGTATATGCATAGTCTATATAAATAATATTTCAAGCTGCATTCACCAAGATTGTACACAATGTCATAAATCAAATGAAAATGGGATGGGACGTGGTATCTCACTATACACAAGGACACATCCATGGTTTGGTAAAACTAGCATGGACATGATTTTACATTTGTAAAACATGGATAAGCAAATTATGTAGTGCCTCATGTCTGTCTGAACTAATCAGAGTAATTTTAAAAATGTGAAAAGTATCATTACCCCAGGTTTTGGCAAAATACAAGAAGTTCTCTTAGAAAAATCTGATTAACTTATACAAATGTCTGACATTTAGATGCATGTCCTTAAATTTATGCAATACACAAAGTCTGAAAGGTTGTTGCAAAAATGCAATGACAATTTATACCCAATCTGCATCAGTATCCATTATTCACGTTAGAGGGACAGACTGAATTTCTCCTGTTTTCATCTCAAGGTTCTTGAAGTTCTGGACTCTGTACATGGGTGTGCCCTGGAAAAATGAACACTAGGCAGGTGTCAGCAGTCTTTTAGGAAAGAAATTTGTCCACAGCATCAATACTTTCCCTTCAAAGTACAGAGGGAAACTGTCGGCAGACAGGATGAACAATAGAGATGGATGGATAGAAAGAGGCAGGGAAATGTACACTTTCTCATTTTTTCCCCTCTCTCACATGCTTTCATGCCTGCTCATAGGGACACTGAGGATTTATATTGAGTAACAATTCATTTGTTAATTTAATCCATCTTACTTTTCAGTGTTATTACCTATTGCTATAAGGAGTGTTTATAGTCACAATCTCATGCACCACCTACAATATCAATAGGACAGTAAGACTACAAGAGAACTTAAGCACATGAAGGACACACAAGTCTGAAACTTTTTTCTGGTTCAGCCAGAGTTTCAAGACCTTTTCACAAGTTGAAGCCTGCTGCTGGGGCCTGGGAAGAGATAGGGGCCAATAACTGGGCTGGAAGGAATGGAAGGAGGGAGTCAGGTTCCAGCAATGAGTCAAAAACAAAATCCTGCTAATTCTCCTCACTTTTCAACAATTTCTGGCTTTAGATATTTAGTAACTGACTCCAAGAAACTTTGTAGGAATCTTGAAGAAATTAATGACATAGGAATATTATAAAGATCAAGCAAGTAGAATAAAATATTGGGTTTGGATGCTATTCTGATTTAAATGTAAACTTGCCATATAACCTGTATGTTGCCATATTGAGGCAGTGAAGTTGAGGAAAAATTGTTAGCTAAGCTGTGGCTGTGTTAGCTGTCTATACTAACAGACTGAATTTTGCTAGTCAGATTAAGATTTTTATAAAGAACACAGAAGACTGTTGAACACTTTTTGCTAAAATGTACAGTGGGCATTAAAATATAACTGAGGACTAATGGTTTAGTAGCTGCTGTTAAAAGTCAAGTATAAGAAAGACACCAGGGTAAATCCAACATGGACAAAATAATCTTCTGGATCACTTATCAAAACAGCCGTGTTGGGAGTTCACTTTTCCAACTGATTTCTCTCAGTATGATAGACAAGGCCTTCAATTTAATGTGGAAAACTCAAATCGAAACTGTGACTTTTCATGGTCAAGGCAGTATGATCTTAGATGGCCCTTGAAGCTGTGGTGGAGTTGGCTGATTGATCTATGCCTGTCAAAGGTCTTGAGGCAGCTTCTTCTGGTTTTCAGTGGCTCTGATGATTCAGCAGTTTCTCTCAACAGACAGCTCATTCTGCAGCAGCTGCTCCGTCCTGCAGGGTCACAACCTGTGCTAGACAGGAAAGACCCTGCAGGCTCTTTATCACTCAGACAGAGGACCTCCTGCCTCTGACTAAACAATATCAATGCTTGCATCTCTTTCTCCATTTCCCCCTATTTCTTTCATGTTCAGGGTAGTGTGTGTGTTTGTATGCTGCATTCTTTGCTGCATGTCTGCATAACATTTATGAATTATACTACATTAGACTGTGTGAGAGACAGTTTTGTTTTTATTACTGATCTCTGATTGTAATTCTATCTACAGTAAAATTATGCAGCTGTCAGAGAACCAAGTCAGAAAATACAGAATCATTTACATAAGGTTGCAGCCATTATGTATTAATCTACCAATAACTGATTTGATTTTGTCTATTAAAGGTCACAAAATATTGAAAATGCCTTTTACAATTTTCCTGAGCCCAAGGTGATGTATTCCAATTGTATTTTTTGCCAACTAATAGTCAAAAACCCAGGGTTTATATCAAAGGAAAAGAGGCAACAAACCTTCACATTTCATCTAACAAACTGTTACTGTTCAGAAAATTTGATCAGTAATGAGTGAATTTTAACTGGTTCAACAGAATTTTCAGTTTAAATTGTGCAGCCCTCTTGATGAGATGCTTGGAAGGCAGCAGCTGTAGAAAAGAGGAAACCACAAGCAGGAGCAAACCACAGGTGTCTCAGTGGAAAGCCTTAACCTGCCTCCAACTTTATCCCCTCCACAAAGGAAAGCTTTGATGGGCTGATATGTTGGCTTGTAATGAATATCACTGACAACATCTTCACACCTCCTCCTACACCCCGCTGAAATGACACAATAGCTATGTCAACAGATGCTCTGCAGTATAAAGGCGATTGTGTCGATTTTCATGTATACATGAGGCCTCAAACTCACAGACTCCTAGAAAATTAGAAGGCAATGTCTTACTGTAAAAACAAATATATTTAGGACTGTGACAGGACTTTTAAACGCCAGCTATCTGTGTGTTGCTCTGAACAGCAAAACCGCTATTTTTAAACCATGCAAGATTTTGACTTTGCACAACTACTTCTGAGCCTTATTGTCTACATAAAAGTGCCATAAATACATTTAAGGAAAATGTGGTGGAACTAAATACAGTATTCTACAACCTAGTTCTTTTCAAGCTAACCCAGCCTTTTGGTGCACACCATGTAATCACATGGTGAGCAATTCAGGATTCAAGTCTGGTATGGAACCTTTGTTGCATGTCATCAGTTTCTCTTCAGTTACTCATCAGTGTCTCCCCACCTTTTCTTGTCTGTATCTACTATAACAAATAAAGAAAAAACCCCAAAAATCTTTGAAACACTGCACAACAATGAACCTCATGAATCTTATCCTCGTATGATGTCTTTTTTGCTAGCTGGATCAGAGGCGCCTTAGGCTATCTCTTTTTTAATGAAAGCAGCTTGTTCCGTGAGAGGCACAATTATAGAGGGGGAGACAGGAAGATTACACACAGGCTTTTATGGGCACCTCCAAATGACTCAAGAGCAGACTATTCACCAGCTGGTAAAATTATCCACCACTGTCACGAAACACTCACAGCCAATCTTTTTCCTGTAATGCACCTCACCCTCTTCCTGCTAGGATGGGCTACCTCTGCAGGGAGACTGAAAATAGTTCTGACATTTGGGCAAAGTGAAAAAAAAGCAGCAAGCCTGGCTGCTGTCAGAACTGATAAAGCTACAACCGTTTTCAAAAGTCAGAAACATCAAGCACAGTAGATTAGTGCTAAGGAATTGGGTAATAACTTTAACACATGACATCTTACCACCTTCCATCATCTATGCAACTTCAAAGGGGGAAATATGGTATTTATTGATGGGTCCATAATTCAGTTCTGCTCTAAGGCAGGTCAGATTTCATTGGATATGGCAAAGAGAATAGAAACCAGATGATATGAAGCTTGGGCCTGAACTTTGGCTGAGCTTACACTTTAGGCCTGCAGGTTGCCAGGTCAAATCCTGATAGAGGAGAACCCCAACCTCCCCAAACCTTGGGGTAAAGAGAGAAACAAATAACCTTTAGGCCAGTGGTTCCCAATTCTCACCCTTTTCAGATGAGCAAGTAGTCTTCTTAAATCAGTACACCCCCCCCTATATTCCAAATGTGTTCATTTCAAATGATGGACGTTGTACCAATTCCTTCATATAAATTACTTTTAGCCATTTGAACCATTTCTCCATTACTTTTAGCCAATTACTTCAACACTTCATCAATTACATATCTTATTTATCTTGGATTTTTTTATTACTTTGTTGGTAACTAGTTTTTATAATCCCTAACCCCAAGTCCCCCTTGATTGGGAATCACAGGTGATGGTCATTAAACTTTTTAAAACACCTTGAAATAAGCAACTCAAGCCTCTACTGAACTTTGTTTCACTTGCACTTCAAGAAACAAAGGCTGCAAAGGTAACGCGATTTTTATTTTTTGCATTGCTCAGACCTTTTACGTCATAATCAGATAGATGATCTTCTCTTGTAATTGTGTATAATGTGTTTCTGCACCACAACAGTTACTGCATATTTTACAGAAAACACACACTAACCTCTAACATATGCAACACATAACTGCAGAAAGAAGGGCAACTGGCTTATGTGAGCCATCCATCCCATCTCACTCTGCAAACGCCAAAGGGATTTCCGCAAAGCAAACACTGGTTAGCCTCGCTATTTAGTGCCACCACAGCCAACAAGTCCACTTCCAGAAAATAGCTCAGGCTGCCACTGATAGAGCACCAGTGTGTGTGTGTGTGTGTGTGTGAGAAAGAGAGAGTGTGTGTAATCCATATGATTCTGCACTGGCTGAAGCAATGAATAATTCACTGGCAGGGATTCAAACTGGATGTGGTTGGACTCTTTGCTGTAGATTTTCTTCCAAGGAGGGGTTTGACTATCAATTACAGTGGCTGGAGCCCTGCAATCTGAGATCCCCCTTCATCCATGCTATGCCTGCATGCCTGACTGGTATTCATGTTCTCTTGCAATAATCACTGCACAGTTGAAAAGACCTTCATGACTGCTGTCATTTTAATACTTGATGTCAGCTGTCTCATATTGCTGATGGCATCCGTGATCAGCTGTTAACATTTAAGAATGCAAGATATCAACAACAGAGCCTTTTATTACAAGCATGACCGGTTTTTTACATACTGTGAAAGTTTCTTCTGCTCTGCAACTGTTTAAATACAGCTGTTTGTGATGTACTTTGCATATTCAAAACACAAAAAGTGTGGTACTTTTCCCACAGACTAGTTAAATGATGTGATGCACATATTTCCAGTGCAGTTTTGATTGAGTTAGATTGTAGAGCATTTGCGAAATCTGAAATCTAAAACAACTGCATTAAGGGCCAGTTTTATCCTTAATATCCAACAGAAAGGGTTTTGTACAACTGTCCCCCACAAAAAATAAGTAGAAATGCCGATTTTCCACCACCATTAGCCCCAGTAGGTTAGAATGCTTTGCGGCCACAAGACATTACGCACCATGAGTGATAGACAGGGGCACAGTCAGAGAGGCCCCAACTAGCTGGACCCTTGCTTTTGTTGAAAGAAAAAAAATCTAACCCCTCTATGTCTTTGTGCAGAGGCTTACAAAGTAAGAGTCCAAATCTAATTCAGACAGATGCAGTGGTGTACACTATAATGGGTGTCATTTTGCATGGACAAGTTCCTATATGTAGAGGGCAACGCCAATGCACTCAGCAGATGTGTAAAGTCTGGTGCAGATGATCTAGTGTCAGAAACGGCGCGCGTAATGCGGCCGAAAAGTGTTTAGGTGAACTCAATTAAATGGCCAGACGAGGAAGTGTAAAACAAAACCGTCTCTTTAATAAGAGAACTAACAATAACAAAAACCATACAAGACACGGTGGAAACACAAAACTCACGGTCGGTATTGGTCCCAGGTCAGAGCCAGCAAACACGTACATCCAGGGGAATCCAAAGTGCGTAGTCCGAAGGGAAAGTCCGATAAGCCGATACACATAAGCAGTCCGAGATAAGAGGGCAAGGCAGAACAGAGTAATCCAATAAAATAGTCCGAGTCCGAGTCAGAAACACAAATACCAAAAACCGAATATAGTGCTGGAAAGCCAGAGCTGGGGTCTAGAACAATCTGGCAGCATCCTGTGGGAGGACGCTGCCTAAATAGAGGTGAACACAGGTGCAGGATATTAACGAAGCAGGTGAAACTAATGTGAGTGATGAAGAATGTAAAAAGACCGAAACTAAAGGTGAAACAAAAACAGGAAGTAATGTCACAATAAAAGCAGGACAGGAAGCAACGGAACCGAATCGTGACATTTAGGACATAAGCAGCTTATGAAGTTTATGTCATGCCCACACAGAACCCATGCAGCTTCATAAAAAGTGTACATTTGCCTTAATTGCAGGAAATGTAAATGTAAAAACTGAATGACTCTGTCAAAGCAGACTGAGGGAAAGTGGATACATCAGAAAGTCTATCAATCAAAACAGGATCATCATTACACTTTAGCACATGCATCTTTTCCCGGTAAATCGGCTACAAAGGAAGCCAGTGTGTCCTGCAGATGATGCTGTCTCACAGTATGACATCCCTATGGGCACTGATCATTGTCAGCACCTATGCACTGTGTGTCAAAACAAACCTGAAGTTTCTGAAGAGATCTATACAGTTTAAACATAACTTTGATTTTGATGCTGGCAAATAGCTTCATATTGGCTAAAATACTACACTAATACCAAACAAATACTTTCCAAGAGAGGAGCCACATACTGTAACTACAAAATGTGTATTACAATCTTAGTTGATAGCATCTTCTGCCTATCAAATTCTAAATTTAACTCTATTTCTACTTTTTTAAAGATTTAGCTGAGTGGTACTGTGATGATCCCGCAGCCACAGTTGAGTATCTTTGCATGTGAGCAGCCACATTTACACTGCTCATTAGAGAGCAGGGAGTGAGTAACCCCCAAAGAAATGTCAGTAGCTGCTCTGAGAAACAGTCATTCATAGGACATTATTTAATTCCTCACTGGACAAATTGATATACAACGAATAAAAGAGGGTCTTACACTCACACACTAAGGCTCGCGCACACAGACAGAGCTTCCCGTTAGTGTATGGGCCTCTTATTGTGCAACTCAGCCATCTGTCTCTCAGCAGTAGGTCCTTGTTACCTGCTGTACTCTTTCGTACTCTGCTCATTCACCAACCCAGTCTCTGTGCCAGCAGACCCTTTCACCATCTCATTCAGTAAAGAGTTCTCAACAAAAATTCCTCAGAGAAAGAGAGCTCCAAGTGTCTTAGACTTTGACAAGAATGTGCAAAGAGAAGCCTCTCTGTGTTGCTTGTTTAAACTCTTAATTAATATTCTTTAGGATGATTTGATCTGTACAAACTAAAATAAATGGAAAAACTGGATTCATTAAGCCATCTAAAAATCCAAGTATATGGGCAAGGTGGATTTTGAGAGCAATGGAGGACAGATGCGTCTCCTTACAGCAAAGGAGGGGGGGGGTCATCCATGTCCACCCCTCTGATAAGATGCTAAGTTTACATTTCACCAGTCTGCAACAGCCTTAGAAATCAGTTGGATGTCCAGACCCTTTCCATATGGACTTAGTTAGAAGCAGAGCAGCGAGCCGCGGGCCCTTTCTGTCTCTGTACGGGACCAGCAGTGAACAGTCAAGAGTTTCAGAGCTTCAAAGATTACAGTCAAAGTTTATGTTTTTCAATGAAAAGCTGGCATTTAATGACGATGAAAGGATTCCTGAGAAGGTGGTTTATGACAAAGGCAGTCAAATATGATGAAACTATGATGAAGGTCAAGAACCAGATTTAACGCAGTGGCTGTCATTTATATGCATGTTGTTTGAAGTTTGTATGTGTAAAATATGGACAGTCATACAGACTGCATGAAAACACACCTGTGTTTTAGGCAGCTTTATCCACTTGGTCAAATTCTGGCATCATTAAAATGTCAGACCATTTTACAAGCAGCACTGGAAAGCAGCAGACACTACATTCTAGTAAAGGTTTGGCTAAACGTGCTCACCATTTTGTCAGCACTTTTCTTTACTTAAAGCTGTTTTCCATTTCAGTAAAAGTCAAATATTTTTCTAAAATCCTGATGCAGCTAGTCAAATATTTTTCTAAAATCCTGATGTAGTTGTAGTTGTAGTTTGTGTGTGAAGTTAACTTTGCACCTAATGTGGTCATTATCATTGAATAACAGGAAGTTCATTTTATGCTCCCAACTACCCAACCTTTTCTGACCAATGACCTTTTATTCTGATAGGTCAAGGCCAATTATAAGCAAACTGCTAACAGTGGCTAAGTGGGGCCAGATGTTGTTGACCTCCATTAGATAAGTCACCTCATAGAGTAAGACAACAACAAAATGGATCAGGCTCAAAAACAAAGAAAACCAGCTAAATGTTCTTCATCTACTGTACTGCATGAAATGAATTTCATCCTGTAAAATGCAATGTTACTTAATCTGATTTTCAGAGTTGCTTTATTTAGGCATTTCAACTAAAATAAGCATTTCATTTAAGGATAAGTTTGGGTGGTTTCTCATCCGTTTTACTACAGTACTCACATGTAATATGCAAATGGTCACCATTCACTCACCAACTGAACCAAAAATGTGCTGTGAAGCCAAAACAATGATCTGAAAGGCACAAAAATGCTCCATAGAGCTGAGGGGAACTGCAGAGCCATTGATCATTATTTGTGGAATCGTTGTTATATGTTTGATGGAAATATTGCTTGGTGCAGCTTAAAACAGATCTGCAAACTTCTAAACTCATTCTTTAAGAACCAGCCTTTGTTTAAAAGTGAGTTTTTCCTCTTATGAGCTTTACTGAGTATTAGTAAAAATGCCTTTTTTTCCAGCTTAACAGGAAGAGCTATGAGAAAATGGCACAGTTTGTCTTGTTCCTGTCTAAAGAAACATTACACTTTCAGGTTTGCATACTTTAACATTAAAAAGGCAACACTACTGCAGACACATTAACTCTGGGCTGTACGAGCTACATTCTAGTTATGTGGAATGGCACATAGATACATTCCGCAGTGAAGCAGCTGTATAATGATTCATGCCTCATGTCCGAATATATTCGAGACATGCAAAAGATGGACTCAGGGATATTTATTATTTGTCTGAATTTGAGCGGTGTGACTTTAAAGCTCTTAAAACAACTCACAGTTGATCATCGTATACAGGCAGAGCTCATAAATTCTTTCATTGCATAATCTCCATATTTCCAGTGGTTTAATAAAAAAGATTCAACTAAAACAGTGCAACGCAAGAGACTTGTTTACTGCTACAGGACCGCTTTAGGGATCTGGGTTTTAACGGGTAGTCCATGAACAATTTATGTGCTTTTTTGTTTGTTTACTGTGGTTTGATAAAAATAAAGTCAGCTGAAGGAATCTCTTTTGCTCGCATTCCTTCTCTTTCTTGCTCTTTAACTCCCTTGGCTGGCTGTCAAACCCTCTGAGCCATTTGGACCGTCACACCCACCCTTGGCCAGAGCTGAAATTAATTGCTGACTTAAAAAGTGCCTAGCAACTCTCTCTCTGCACAGCAAAAACACATCAACAGGTTAGGGGCGACGGTGGTGCGGTGGGTAGAACAGGATTATGATTTCCTTTCATGTTTGGAAATATGTCTGATGCAAATACTACATTTCTGGAAGTTATCATAATTGCCAATTTCTGACTTAAATATTACAACAGGAGAATGTTCCTTTATTCCTCCAACTCAACACAGACCCACACAGATACAGTAGATAGATGATAGATAACCCTTGTTCAAGATAATTTATCCCAAATTTGCCGTTTTGATTACGCCTGCTATTTTTACCTCCCAAGTTAACAACTCTGTTTATTAAACCTTAGAGCAGCAGAAGCCACAAACATCACTACCAGCTCTAGAATGTAGCACCGTCTCCTGAGAATCATACTTATAGTATACCACTAATGTTTTCACTGCACCCATAAGCAATGTTTTTATAAGAACAATTTATCAACTGACAATATAACACTGTGAAAGCAGTTGTCTGTAGCGACTGACCTACAGGGAATTATCACCTGAACTGCTTTGGTTCACTCCCACTGCCGTTTTCAGTGAAAACCCTGTTCAGCACCAAACTACACTCAGACACAATTATCAACTAGTAGATGAACCAGTGGAGCATTTGCCAACTAAAGAGCAATACATACATTAATAAACTCTACATTAATTAAGCTTTAAGTTTATTTTTTGCAAAAATGAGACACACATAATGCTTTCTTTAGCTAACTTTGGCTGCGCTCCTTATTTAGTCCCAGCTGAGGACATCGCTGCTGCGTCGCCCCCCAGCTGAAGAAAATCACTCCACAACGACACAATCAAATAAATGCAAATATTACACAGCACGCATGATATAAAATAAAACTAATCTGACCAATATCACTTATAAAGCATCAGAAACATGTTCATTTTATTTAAGGTAAGGATGTGTCATTACTTTTAATTTCATATTTACTAATACTGATATGCCAGTATTGTGTTTCTACTGTCTCTAAATACCATACATCTTTTTCGCAGATTTAAAATGAGTTATGCAAAGTAATTGTTTCCTGGATTATGCTTAGACATGAGTTAGTCTTTGTTACTGCTGTTTCTGCACTGAATTTTCCAAAAAATCTGTTCTGTTCTGTGTAATTATGCAGCTCGGCTCATGCTAATTACTCAGTCATTCATGTCTTTTCTGCAAGTGAAACTATTGTTTTTCTAGTTTACCTAATTTTTTATAAACATAAATAAAACTTTAAACTTTATTTCACTTCTTTTAAAAGAATTTAGTGCATGGAAGTCATTCATCGACATATACTATGTTCCCTGCAGTTTGCTGACCACACAAGGATGTTCACAGCAGGAAATTGAAAACTTACTCCTACATGCGGAAATTAAAATAAACCCAGGCATTTAGAGGTCCCAATTCAAAGCCTGAAATTGTTATTAACCTGTATCTTTGGTTGGAGGAAGGATTATGAAGTTCAGCTGGCCCACAGCCCCCGAGGCAAAACATGTTCGAAACAGACCATGACAAACATTCTCCACCTCAGTTTTCTTTTTGACCACATTTTGGTTTTTTATGGTGCAAGATTGATGACTTTAGTCTTTGGCACTGAACAAAATAAGCTTGGCATTTAAAACAAAACTAACTGGAAAAATATATATATAATCGAAACTGAAACTTTTTTACATTGAAAATCTTCAGATTTTCTTGTCGATGTCCATATTTTTCAAACAGTATATTTGTCACTGAGTGATAAAGGTTTATCTAGAATGTCTAGAGTGTTTCTAGAATGCAGACAGAAGCCTCGGTGCAGACAGTGGCTTGGAGGAGAAAGCCATCCTCTCCTCATGGATCTCAACCAGAGAATGCGAATCACACTTTTAGGGCCCACCCCTCAAAGCGTTGGTTTTGATGGTGATGGACGGTGTGCACAACATTTTTTGATGCATAAAAATGTCCCGTATTTCTGTGATTCATACACCACAGGAGAGTTTAACTTTTAAACACACTGTAGCTCTAAACCTGCTGTTAGCAGGGATTCCTCCAGTGCTTTTGTACCACTAATAAATAATAAAGTCATGACAGTCTTTATCCTTCCATCTCTTGCTGGTGCTATCTTTCACTTCTTGCAAAGAATGTCTGCTGCTCTGTCATGGTGTGCAGGATGAGGGTGTGAGCTGACAAGCAGAAAAAATAGGTGACGTAAAACGGAGGACTTAAATCTATAAATTCTTTATCAAAACACAGTTTATATATTATAAATCAGAAAATTACATGACTATCGTTTTTAAGAGGTGCCCAATAAAGTCCTTTTTAAAATATCTCATTGGCTTTAAGGTGGGGTGGTCAGCATCAGCATTTAGGAAACTGGATAATGTGTAGCATGCAGTCAGGCCTAATGCAACACCAGCCTTTTGGAGTCTTTCACTTTTTGTAGTGAAAGTTATTAACTGATTCACGCTGTTTAGCTCCACTAGTTATGCATTCAGACAGAGCTAATTGCACTGAAAGTGCAAAGACTGAACTGATGTCAAACATCTAAACAAGTGCATCTTACATGGATGGCATCTGGACCCTTAGGCCTTGGTTGACCCAGGCTGCTCTAATTGTGTATTCATTAAAATAGCTGAGTGGCTGGAAAGCCTGAATGTAGCCCTAATAGATCAGGGTAGCACCAAGAGAGAAGCACTATGCTCTAGGGTATCATGGGAGAAGATTTTATCTATAGGTCCATTCATAGAGAAATATTTCTTTCCATTTGGCGAAGGACTGGTCCCTCCGTGGGCTAAGCCAGAAGATAAGAGAGATGACTAAGGGCAGGAGACAAGCTAATGGGAGGGAGATTTCCCATGGCTGACCAAACTACTAGCAGCTGGCCATCTGCAAAAACACTACAAAGCATTAAAACATATTCCCAAAAAAGCTTAGGCCATTATCAGGGTCAGATCCACAATCTGAGCTTTTTCCCTGTTTTAAAATTAGCTTGCAGCACTATTTTTCACACAATTTCTGTTGTGGTTTGAGTTGAAATTGCAGGTACTATACAGCCAAAACAGTTGACATATTTGGAAGAAGTGGAATTAAATAATTTTTTGGGGGGGGGGGTCACCAATTTAACCATTTTTGCCTCAGGGAAAAAACGTGCCACAAAAGGTATTTTATAATGTGATTTGCCAAAATCTAAACAAACACACCAGGCTGAATTTCATCATATTAATTAAAAACATAGCACTATGGCACACAACTTTTCTATATACAACATTGTACACTGGCATGTTGTGCTGCCTGTTTGCTTTTTGAATAACCACTGTAGTTAATGAAGCAATTAATGTGATTACGCTGAAAGTAAAATGCTAATGAGAAAGGAAAAAGACTTGATTTGATCTGTGCACCATGTTAAATCACTGCAGGTGACTTTTTAATTCACGAGCGCACCACAAGAAAAATCTGCCCTGATTACTTGCTAATCGGAAATTTATAATTAGCTTGTTCTCCCCAAAGCGTGCTGTAGTTAAACATCCAAAAAATCTAAACATCCAATTATAATTAAAACACTGATTAGAATGAGGTTTTGCATGGAAGAAAACCTTATTACACAGACTCGCGCTCTCTCTCTCTCTCTCTTATGGACACAACCAAAGCCAGTCCTGGAAATTCAGTGGTTTACGGGAGAAAAATAAACGCCTATAAACACAAGTGTGGGTTTGCCTTGGTTACAACATGTTACCGTCTCTTCAGTGGGTGTGTAAATCCTTTCTGCCTGGTGTGCTGTGAATCTGTGTAGAGCAATGTTTCCCATCTATGTCATCTCTGGCCAACACAGAGATGGAATATAATAGAGTCATACACCAGCCAGAATAAGGGCCTTGGCTATTTCCTGTGGTGCACCACTGCGGGATGGGATAAGTCATCAAGGGTGTCTTCACTGAGAGGATCTCTCTGAGATGTATCAGGCTTCATATGAGCAGACTGGTGCAAACTTGCCCTCTGCTTTCACTTAAATCTGCTCTTTTCTCTGTGCACTTTTACCTCCTATCTTGTGTTTCTCTTCCTGTCTGAGATAATAAGATTTCAAAGTAGATCTGAAGCTGCAGTTAATCAGCAGTTTATCTTTTCTATGATCAGTGCTAATTTTGTAGAAAGATCTGGATCTGGATCTGATCTGAGACTTTTTTAAAGCAAAAATTCATATTTCTAACATTTGTCTGCTGTGGTTTTGTGAGGACACCACCAGAAGAAAGATTGTGACCCAAATGGGTTTCTAGCCACCAGCAGCAGCTTCACCACAGTTGAGCAGTTTCCAACCAACATGACAAACCAGGGCAGGATGAAAAACAGTGCAACAATCTCTTTTACATTATTTCTTTCTGATTTCATTTAATCTGCTGTCTGACGAAAACTGCTATCATAATTTGGTGTTTGCCCTCACTTCCTATTTATTACTACCCGTGTGCAACACAATTGTGGATTTTGATAGAAAAAGACAGAGCACCCATGCGCACACACCCTATAGGAACAAAATGAGGTGCACCTGCTTGCAAAATGTCTGGAGCCATTCTTTTACTAAGAAACGTCCAGGGTGATATCCAGCAAAGGCTGTTCTTTGCATATTTTTTACAGAAATGTCTCCACTTAAAAGTGCTTCCCAGACAAAGAGCTTTACAGGGATCTGGAGGACTGCTACATCTCTTCAGTGCTGCTCACATTCAAGGTGCATGAAGGGAGGAAGTTTACTTTAGCTGTGCTGAGCAGAGCCAAGTCAAGCAGGGATTTGAAAGAAGATCAGAAGGTTTCACATTGTGGTCACTTTGTTTGATATGACTTAATGCCACTAACACCCCTTCCTTTGTTGATTAACTGTGAGTGGTAAAAAGTGCACAAAAGCTGCTCATTAAATATTAGTGACTGTTGAGTGAAGGCACTTGTATGATTTTAACCCACATTACATCACATGTCCTGGCTGAAACATTAGACGTGTTCCAAATTATCACCAGTTTCTGAATGGGTGCAAAACCGACATACAAAACAATTACTGCATGAATGAAAAGATAAATAGAGCAACAAAGGTGTTACCTAACAGGGGCTAAATTACATAAGCAAAGGGTGAGAAAGTTCAGTGTGCTTCTGTGCCCTTTGCTCTTCTCCTTGAGTTTTTGTTTGTTTAACAGCGTTAGACCCTGGAAGCATTTCAGGGTCCTAAAACCAAACCGTGGAATTTGTTGTGTGGGTTTTTGTTCCTAACACAAGAAGGAAGTTAAAGATAAACTGTCATTTAGTGCTGACACAGTCATTTAAGTCAGTCAGGCAAAAATGTCAAACATTCTCTGCTTCTACCTTCAATAATATACCGTGCTGGCAGCTCTGTGCAGGGTTTACTTCCTTCTTACTTAACAGCGCTGTGACTAAATGACAGCAACAGCATGCTAATGTGTTCACAGTGTCCATGTTAACAAGCAAGGTGTGCATCAATTTTACATGTAAAATGTACTTGTAAGATATGTATTTACATTAAATTAGAACTGCAAAGAATTCTTTCCAATATTGATAATCTCATTATTATGTTCTCCAGTAATTCATCAATATTTTGGTTTCTGAGAGCCTGAGCAATAATCACCAAATGTCTCAAACAAGAATTCAAAAACTGAAGATACTCAACAAGGAAATAACTGCAAAGTCTCACATTTGAGAATCTGGAACCATCCAACATGACTAAGTGTTGCAGCTCCACAATAAATAAAAAAATTCATGTTCTAATCAGCTCAACTTAGGCAACACATTCTAGATGGTTAGAAACACTGTGTGTATTGTAATTACCAATTTCATCACAATCACAGCATGCAGAAAAAAAAATTATTTTCCAAATGCGAGGGACGAAGCTCATCATAATACAAATGTCTTTATGCAGAGATTGCTTTTGCAGTCGTCTGAGGAATGCTGCAATGACAACATGACAAACTCTGCAAATGAGTTTTGTAATTTCACTTTTAGTAAACGCTGAGGTTGGACAACAGCAGTTGTAAATAAAATGGGGTTTACAAAGGAGGAGGCCTACAATGACTGCTGAGGGCAGCTCTGTCAAACTCTGTTCTACGTCTTCTCCATCTCATAACACAAACTGTGCCCTGACAGACAAAGATCAACACAGAGAGTTTTGCTGTGGCCAAATGGTGGCTGCACACCTCATCTCTCAGCAAACGCAGCATGTCTCTGCCTTACAACAAATAACAGAGAGAGGAACCAAGCAGAACAGCTGAAAGCAGCCAGCTGGCCCACTTGCACACAGAGCAAGTGAGAATTTTCAAATGCTCTACTAGGAATGTCTCAGATCCATTAAAGTGAAGACACGCTAGATTAAAGAGAAATATTGTCCTCATTAACTCAGGTTCAGCATAATCTAGTGCTAAATAGTCTGGATCCAGTCACTATGGGGCTTTCCAAAATGTACTAGCACCTCCTTTATTCCACCAGGCAACTAAAGGAACCATACATGTTAACTAGGGCTGCGTTTGTTAATCATTGATTTATCCTCCAATTATCTCCTCAATTAACTGTCTAGCCCCTGGGTCTCAAAAAAGTCAGAAAACAGTGACAAGTGTAAATGATGATTTTCCAGATCCCAAAGCAACATCCTCATAGTCATTAGTAAAGGAGAAAAAGAAAAGCAGTGAATCCTCACATCAGAGAAGCTGGAGCCAGAAAATATTTGACATTGTTGCTTATAAGATGAGCAAAAACAATTATGCAATAATCAGAATAACCAAAAAAAAATAGTTTATTCAATAGCTAAGCCCAGCCAGTGAGTGTGCACAGGTATTTCATTGGCTGGTTAACCACCACCAAACATACACAACTTGGCTTCACGCCTGCTAAAGAAGTGTTAAAGTCAAGATTAAACATTGTGGTTTCCCCCCCAAAATGAGGCTACAGCAACACACACACAGCTGCCGAACTTGCACTACAATTAGTCTGTTTTGTTCGATGATGATCTCTTTTGCCCTGAGGCTCTTTCAGCTACATGATAAATTTGTCCCACTAACCTCATCAAACAACCCCGTCCTCCAGCTGCAGCTCGTACCGCCTCATGCCACAATGTCTGATTATCTGGTACAGAAAAAAAAAGTTATTCTGTTTCTTAGATACAATATAAAAATCTACTGTGCCATAAATTAAGAGCTCAGAGCATCATATTTCCTGGATGAGGTTTAGCAAAGCAGAATCTATCATCTTCAATTACATACAACAGCTTTTAATGACATTGGGATGCATCTTTTATTTTGTCTGAAGGATTCTGCTGATTTATAGAGATGAAAAACATGACAGGTTAATGGCGCCAGCTTGCCTGCTGCTTGGAAGCAAGATACATATATAGAAAACAAAAGATCTCAGACAAGTGTTAAAGCCAAATATAAAACAGAGGTGAAGTCCAAAATTGCAGTGTAGATGATGGCAAAGGTGTAGACAAATCTTCCTCTCTCAATCGTCCTCCATTGTGTTTTTATAGAGCTATTAAAAAGCAATAAAAGAATAACACAACCTAAGCTCAGCTTCTTTGTAGAAATCCTGAAAACTGAAATCTGCCACAGTGCTGACATTAGATCTGCTCCACGGAGACAAAGCCACCTGCCTGAGAGGCCCGCTGAGAGGCTGAGGGCCAAACCTCCAGCAACATGTCAAATCCTTTGATTAAC
>NW_018127900.1:4103640-4105872 GCF_001952655.1 Monopterus albus
GACAGGCGGCTCAGAGTAATTGGAGGGAATCCTGATCGCGTCCTTCATCGCTGTTAGACAGGTGAAAGAACGACCTCCGAGTTCCTCCTCTGGACAAAGAGAGGAAAATACTTTGTGGTTGTGTTTATCAGACAGAAATAAAGAGAGGAAAAAAAGAAAGTGTGTAGGTGGCAGAGATGTCTACTGGTGGTGCCGATTTGGAGCCATTTTCTCGGCATGTGGACTTTTCTCCTTTTGTTTTAAAGAAATTTTTTTTCTTTCCAAGGACCCCGGGTTAGAAAAGCCTGTGAAAGCAACAGCTGTTGTTTCCTTTTCTCCAAACAAAGGCCAAGGACCCACTGGAAGCTGATACGCTATTCAGGGAAGTTGTAAAATGAAACAGGCACAGAGGAATGAGTCAGGTCTTCTCTAAGCCATAATAATTGGTCGCTTTAGGCAAAATAGTCCAATGAGAAGAGAATATCTTAATAGAAACCTTTTTTAGTTTCAACCAAAAAAAAAAAAACCTGTGTGTGTAATCAGATCATTAATTTATTCAGCTCATCTGCCAGCAGAGAGGTGCCAAACAAGTGAGTTAAAGAAGCGCACACACAAAATGTTTCTCACAGTTCACAGCCGAACATTTGATGAGCAGGGAATCGTGTATTTTCAAACCAGCCGGTGCCCTTTTCACTTTGCAAACAAACATTATTTTCAGTGTTTAGTTGTGCAAATCTGGAAATGAATGTCTGGTTCCTAAATCCCTCTGTAGCCCTGGTCATAAAATATTCAGAGCATTGAACAAGATGTTGTAATACATATACCACAACACTGCCCTGACTATATACTGATTATTCAAAGAGTGAAAGCTTTCCAGTGTGAATGATGTTATCCGTTCGCCTGCTGCCTGAGGCTCAGCTGTAGGTCAGACACTAATCTAAATATTTACATCCGTCTAGCTACAAATCCACTTTCAAGGATTAATGTTTGACTGTCTCAGTAAATAACTGTATGGCTCAATGTCAGACAGAAGGCTGTATTTCTCTGTTGTGTTGCCATCTCAAACCACACCAGTTAAATTAATTTCTGGAGCCGACCATAGGCGCGACACAAACGTCGCAGTTGTTGTGTTTCTTGGAAATGAGCACAGGCTCTTGAGCAGAAGCTACCTAGCACATTGTGCCGTAACATTCAGCTATCAGGGCGCGGAGCTGATCTTTTTTTAATGCAGTTAGACTATTTTGTCTATTATCTTTTTATTTTGCATACTTTGAAACGAACAGGTCAACATTTTTGGAAACTATACTTTATCACTTTCTTGCCAAGAGTTAGATGAGAAGATCAATATCACCCTGATGTTTGTGCATACATCCAGGAGATAGTTATCTTAGCATAAAGATTAATAACAGGGAAAAGACTTATTCTAATGGCTGACTAGGGCCATGTGGAGTGTGTCTGTTCTCCCTGTGTCTCTGTGGGTTTTCTCCAGGTCCTCTGGCTTCCTACCACAGTCCAAAGACATGCAGGTGAGTGTGAATGTGAATGGCTGTCTGTCGCTATGTGTCAGTCCTGTGATAGATTGGTGACCTGTCCAGGGTGTACCTGCCTCTTACTTAATGTCAGCAGGGATCAGCTCCAGCACCTCCGTGACCCTCTAGGATCAGCAATAGAGATACTTCATGGATGTTTCATGAGTCTTGTGTGAGACATTCTGAATTCTGAGGACAGTTATCTTAACATAAAAACTGAAACGTCTAGCAAGGGTGGCCCCATGGTAACAAAATCACTCTACAAGCACCTTTAAAGCACTATTTAATAATGTACATCTCTTTTTTTTATTCTACAGAAAATCTAAGTGTAACAACTATATGGTTTTATGGAAAGTTGTGTGGGAGCATTTCTTGACAGCGACTTAATTGAGTCTTGTTGTCATGGTTACCATAAAAGTTAATAACCAGCTGCTGGCTTGCAGCTTTATAATGGCATGCTGCTAACAGAATGGTATCGATCTTCTCCAGCTCTGTTGGCAAGCAAAGTGCGTTTTCCAAAATGTCAAACTAGTCCTTTGTAATTCGATATGTAGATGTAGTTGTAAACAATGGAGTAAGATACCACTTACAAATATAGTGCAGTGTCTGTAAACAGCCATTTTTCATGGTTTCACTCTCAACATCCCTGCTTCTGTATCTCACTTTTGCTGACACAAACACTTCCATGCCAAATGCTCGGCCTGCTCACTTTCACCCATTCCTG
>NW_018127900.1:4105900-4117120 GCF_001952655.1 Monopterus albus
ACACACACACACACACACACACACACACACACAAACACACACAAACACACACACACACACACACACCTTCTTCGTTTCTTGCTCCAGACATTACTAGCTCCCTGTTGCACGCCCCCGTTTGCCTCTGCTGTCCCTGGCATTTTCTTTAACATGAGCAGCTGAGGAAAAGAGCAGCTCGGCTTTCCTTGAGAGCTGCCAAGCTGCATTTCCATGCTGTTCCATTTCCATTCTTGGATTTACAAAAGGGCCTAATTATGATCCAGGAAAAGATCAGAGGTAGAAGAGTTCTTGGTTTTTGTAGTATTATTTTTGCCTGCATAATCATGATCTTTGTGTTCATTGTTTGCATGTTGACTCGCATCTTTGCATTGTTTACAGGCACAAATGAACTGGTAGACATGATGGGAGATGAGGGTATAACCAATCAGATTTATATCTCACCTGAATCCTAATGCCACTGATGATTTTTTTGCTTTAATGTCACTTTTTATGAGTGCCATTACTACTGCTGCACCGAAGCACACCAATCCAAACAATCACAGAAAAACAAAAAAAGCCAGAAAATCCCCTTGCTTCTGTCTTTTTGGTTTGCGGATTCAATCTGTCATCCTAAAACAAAGCAGAGACGTCTGAAAACCCTCCTGCTCAATCATGAACTGAAGCACAAAGAGGGCTTTATTAATGGCCCTGAATCACAAGCCTTGCTCTCAGTTGCTTTAGTAAACTGGACCATTGTCTGTAGCACTTTTGCAGCCCGAGTGGGATTATTCACTGTGTTCATCTCATGTCACCCCAGTTTATTACAGATTCATCATGTTTTGTGTCTTTGTACTTCAAAATTTAGGACACAATTTCAATAAAATGTTTTATGATTCTGGGAACAGATTATAATGTAGTACTGTCCAGTGTTTTCCACTTATTTTTAAGGGTTATTCATTAGATGGGGGAGCTGCTCAACTCTCCCAGCTTTTGTTCTCTTTCATCTTTATTTTTATTTTGTCCTTTTCTTTGATCACTGTCTTCTTCTAGATGCTTTGGGCTAGAAACTTCATTCAAACTTTAAACCAGTCCAAAGACTTTAGACATTTTAGTCTTGGGGTCAGCTTTTTAAATATCTTTTTTACTTTTTGAGCGTTGGCTGTTGTCACTGTAAGGTGATTTTAGTCATCTTTCAGCTTGGTTGATATGTCTAACAATTGGTAGGATGATTTTATTCCTTATTTCCTCCTTCCTTTCATCCTTATTTCCTTTATTCCTCCCATTCTTCCCTCATACACTCATACTCTTTCCTCTGCCCCTTCTTACCTTTCTTTCATTCTTTACTTTTATATTCCTTTCTTTTAACTTTCCCTTCTTTGCTTTTTCCTTCCTTCTCTCACACCTTATTTTTTCTTTTAACTTTTCTCCCTTTTTTCTGCTTTTGCCTTCTTTTTCTTTAGAACTTTTTGTGTTTGGCTCCACTTTTATATCTTTAAATGCACTAACTTTTCAACAACTTCTCAGTGATCAGTGTGTTTTTCAGCAGCATATCAGCACTCCCAATGTAATTTCTTTAGAAATTCTTTTCTAGTTGTTAATGAAACCAGATGAAGGGTGTTTGCGTTCACTGATTGCTGTGGATATAAAAATGCAACATTAAGAAATATGACCTATAAAAACAGCTATAACAGAGTTTTGTTTACTTTGGCCATGTCTCTTTAAATCAAGTTCCTGCACTTCTTTCACTGCCACTTGGACTTCAAACAGAGGTGTCCTCTGCCCTGATCCTCTTTCAGCATGGGGTGAAGTGTAGCCTGCTGAAGGCTTTTGGATCTGTTTGCTCTTGGGATTCACTTGA
This sequence comes from Monopterus albus, assembly GCF_001952655.1. Taxonomy (NCBI): domain Eukaryota; kingdom Metazoa; phylum Chordata; class Actinopteri; order Synbranchiformes; family Synbranchidae; genus Monopterus; species Monopterus albus. Next base: position 4,107,738 of record NW_018127900.1, read on the forward strand.
AGATGTTTACAAATGGCACTGCAGGGAGCACAACAGAAAGAACAGAGATCTAAAGCAATGTTTTCAATGACACACTGAGCTTATGGGGATCATTTACTAATCTGCTGAATACTTAAGGAATTATGATCACTGAGAGATCTACATATACCAGACTAATCATGAAGAAAAACAACAATGAAGCCAAAATAATAAAACCGTATGTGGTGAGACAATGTTAAAGCCTGTTTTAAGGTTTAAAATGTGGTTGGAATGAACGTGGAACCTACGGCACACTTTTATATATAAATACACATTCAGGTAGGTGGGAAAATTATTGACAAAACATGAAAATACAACATACACAAGATAAAACTGGGACCTTCTGCACCTTTTGCAGCTTCCTCTGTCTCACGCCTGCCATTTCATTAATTACTTTGAAGGCTCCCATTTGTGCTTGGGTTAACAAAGCCACATCAACTCACAAAGCGGACCCAACATATTTATGGCCTACAGTCAGTACAGAGGCTGTTCAGCATGAGCCTGCACTGCTGCCTGCCCTCCATTGTGAGGGGAAAGGGAGCATAAAAGAGGAAATGAACGTGTGAAGGATGAATACATGGCCCTGGAGGTCAGCTTAATGGAGTGAGACCCTGGCTCTTATTGACTTCCACTGCCAAACCATTAACTCCCCAAAACTCTCAAGCTACAGCCTCATTACTCATATCAGGGTGAAAGCACATTTCCCATTTGTATATTTTCTGTTGTTTAATTAAATTTAGCTTGTAGATTACTCCAACACTGCAAAATCATCTACGATAATTTAACATTGAGAGTACAAAAATCAGCATACAAGTTACTAAATACCACCACATCAAGTAAAATGCAACACTTTGTGATAGCTTGAACAATCGCCTTGCAGCTGAATCAGATCCTTAAGCACACAAGTTATCCAAGTAACATTTGTAAAATAACCATCACTGAAAAAGAGATCTATTCACTGAAAAAAAGTTAATTTCACTTTAAATTGTCAGGATTTCTCACCAATGTGTCATACATACAAGAAAGAAAACACATACAGTAAGAAAACAAACAGGAAAACAAAGTACTTGCATGAAGATGACTGACCAATGACCAATGACCAATGACCAATGCATTCTGCTGCTACATGACATCACACTGTGTTGCACCATAACTTAAGCCATGTTCAGTGTTTTCACCCAACAACCCTATGATGAGCCACTCATGAAACCACTGCTCAACTATGCCACTGGTAGCTGTAAAAATGTTTCAAAACTTGCAGCCAATTTTCCACAAAGAAAATATTTGGAAATAAATCTACTTCTGCCAAAAGCAGTGGTAACTGGGAAGCTTTGCATGAAGATGACTGCTAAATATTCTCCTGAGATGTTATGGCAGCTAAGAATCCCACTGCCTTGAATATTTGTGTGTGCATCTGGGGACTGGAGTTTTTTTTTAATCTTTGATAACAAGAGAGAGGGGTATGTTTCTTTAAGACAATCCAATAAATGGTGGCCTGCGCACCACCTCCTTCACTGAGAAGGGGCTGGCTGTTTTCCTTGATGGGTCAAGACTGCCATTGAAGTCTGAATGGCCTGCCATGGCAGATTACACTGCACAGCTGTCCTCCTACCGTGGAAATTAAGTTATGCCCCGTGTCAGCAAGTTTTGTGTTTTCTCTCTCTATCCCCCATCCCTGTCCCTCCCCCCTTTCCTCTGCCCTTCTTATTCCCTGAATTGTGAACGCCTCTCAAAAGTGCCCAGCAAGAGGAGGCTTTGGAGGTAGATGTGGGTTATGGGTAATTACACTGGGGGGGAAAAGGGATGAGTGGGAAACAGCTTTGGTGCATCTATCTCTAAAGAATAAAGCATGAAAAGTTTCAACACTAAATATAAAACGAACAATCAGATTAACATGAAACTACCCAGAATTGCTTCACAGACAGACATTCACTTCAACTTGCACATGAAAGTATTTGTGTGACCACCTGCATCTTTACACACAAACACAAGCTAAAAACACAGTGACTGACTCAGTGTATCAGCGCCTCTTGGACTGAATCCTGCTGCACTTGTGGCCCCCGCCTCATGTTTTGTTTATTTGTGGGTGATGTTGTTTATGTTGTGGTCAAAGTGAAAGGCAAACACTTCAGCTCCTCCAGTGAAGTGTTAACTTGCGGAGAATACCTCCCCAAGCACGCAAAACAGCTGAACCCGCTGGCTGCTACAGGTTGAATGAGGGTGAGGAGCCATTACAGCCAGGCAGACAGAGCATAATAATAAACTGTTAAACACCCGCGTTAAAGGGCTATGAAGTAAAATTTACTACTTGTGGAAATCAGTTCCTATCACACAGTACAACACACTGCCAAATGCTCAGGTATTTACTTTATGTCTCATGTGACCATGCAACACAGTCTAACAATGTCAGATGCAGATACAGAACTTTTCTTGAGGTTTTTTATCATATGCAATAAACATTAATGACAACATATGTTGCACCGGCAAGCTTTACGGACGCATCATAAACAAAATCAATAACACGGCAGAAAGCATAGCAGAACTAAATCAATGTGCCGTTACAATTATGAAACCATCACGTTCAGGCCACTAACTGTAAAAACGAATGACAGGCTAACAGCTCGCAGAAGTGAAGCCTCCGCACTGTGATCACCACCTAGTGGCTGGTTCCAGTACAGCTCATAAATCCTGCCTTCTCCGTGTTAGTGGATGGGACATGAGCCAAAATAAAAACTCAAAACACATCAAAGAAAAGTTTACCCAGATGTCACGTCTGTGGTTTTTGGTAGATATTTTCACACTGACGTGTGTACAAGTGCTCATTTTTCTGGTAAGTACGTTCATTATATAAAAACAGGTGCACTTCAGTTGATTTGGGGGCTTTCATTACTAGCTTGATGCTGTCACTCCCCTTCTGGTTGCTAGCAAGACGGCAGCCACTGTATTCACAATATTTTGGCTTTATTTTTGCACAGTGGAGGGAAGTGGTAAGGCCATAACCATCATATACATGTCAATGGTACACAAACTACTTGGATTTAGGAACAAAAACTACTTGGTTAAGTGAAAACACACATTTCATCCTGGAGGTGTACTAGCCATCCACCCCAACCTCCTCTAGATACAAATTTTGTGGCTTTATATCAAGTCAACTAATTTCCTCCTTTGTCATAATTGCTTGCTGGAGGTCACCAAACTATAATATGTATATAACTGTTTAAATAATCTGCTCCCACCAACAATGTAGTTATTTTCTACAGGAGGGCAGTTTCTTCTTACATATGTCAAAATGAGATATGCACAGCTCTTCTGTTGTGTTTGTGACAAAGTAGCTGCTCAATTTTTTTTTACCGCGCACAGAATTCTGGGAACTGTAGTATTAAAACAAACTTGCAGATACAATTCAGTAACCACTTCTAAAATCTTAATGACTATAATGTGATGTTTTGCTGACCTCCGTGCTAAGTGGACTGTTGCATCATGTCAACTTACTTCCTTTGTTGCTGCTGGCCAAATTACTATGGTAACCAGAAGGCTTTGTCACATGAACAGAGGAGGACAGTCTCCACTACTGATATGGCACTGGTCTAGTGGGGTGTCTGGAGACCCTCCTCTAAAAGCCGATCCTATAGGTATTCCATACAGGTGGTTCATAACATTTTATTGATAGGTGACCTCTAGTGGCCATAGTAATTATGATGGGAGCAAAACAGAAATTCGGGTTTTGGAGCATAAAGTGCAACAGAGTCCACAGAGGGATTAGATCAGGGTGGATGGATGGGTTGACAAAACACAGGAGGCTGCTGTTCATTTTTTGTTTCAAACCATGACTGCTGCACAACCTTAACTGCATGTTTATTATTGTAGCCATGACTGTGACTAATGAAACACTTATTTTAACCTAAACCATGATCCTTCACCAACCCTAACCAAGTTATCTTTTTTGTGCCCCAACCTAACCAAAACATGACCATTCCATAACCTTAATTACATGTTTGTTACTGTAACTATGACAACAATGGTCTGGCACGCAGGCTCACTGCATTCAATTACTGCCACAATGAGCCAGTTTCTCTGCAGGAACCATGAGCGTTTCATCTTAAGTAAATGTTTCTCCTGAGATATTTGGTGATCACTTCAGCATGTTGACACTGACTACAATCACAGTCCAGTATGTTTCAATTTAATTCTCATTCTCTCTTAGAACAACTCACAGAAGAAAAAAAACTCCAGCCTAATTCTTTAAAAAAACAAATTGTATTTGTGGCCCTTTTCCTAAGCAAACAAGTGTTTTTCCTCTGCTGCTAAACTGCTAAGAGTTTAGTTTTTTTGTCTTTTGGATTTTTCCAGCACTACACCAGCTATAGAAGCACTGCAGTACAGCTAACAAGTATTTCACAAAGTGTGCTACACTTTGTGAAATACTTGACAGCAATGTTCTAAACTGTGAATATATCAAACGGCTGCCACAAACAGTCAGGTAGCAAAGCATTCTCTTGGTGACAGTGGGATTAGTGCTGCAGGTTTTCTCTCAGGTCCCAAGGAGTCAGGCTCCAGTTTGAGTAACTGGATTACAGGCCTTTTTCTCATTTCAAAGGGTTGTGAACTCAACAGAGGTCTTGCATGATGAAATCAAAGTGGCAGCTGAAATACAAAGGACAAAAACAACAGTTTTGCAAAAGCCTCCTGGCATCGGCCAAGCAGCTAACGAGAAAGATGCAAAATCAATGATCTTTGCTTCGCCGTGTTACTGGCATCTCCTTCAAATGGCATGAATTTAGGGAGGGATCGCCAAATGAGGGTGAGGAAGACAGCATCATCTAGAGAAGTGAAATAATTTATAATACCAAAACACATTCCAAGTAAAAATCACAAGGAAACGACTAACAGCAACATACTTCATTTATAACTGCTTTTAAACAAATGTACGCCTAAGCTGTGGCAGGAGCACAGCGGGGACTCAAGGTTGAGCCCATTCAATCAAATAGCCTGCGGTAACTTTAGGGGATTATTTCCAAATCCTTTCAAATGAACTTTCCATCTCAGTGCCTCCTCCTCCGTCTCAGCCATTCCAAATGTCCAACCATTTTGACATCACTTTCTACACAACCTCGCATGGAGCCAAGGCCAAAACAAATGCCTGTGAGAAATATAATCAGTGCACATCAGGAGTAACAAGCTCACTTCAAGGCCTGAGAAGGTCATAAATTACAAATATAACTGGGTTTTATCAATGTGAAAATAAGACGCAAGGAGCTTATTTGTATATTCATATGATCTTATTGTCTTTGTTTCGACAAATGTGCAAACATTTTACCTTAGACCTTATAAAGACTAATCACAACATACATGTGCAGACTTCAAGCCCTTAGAGAACACACCGACATAGCAAAGCATTTCAATGGTTTTGTGTTTGAGGATCATTATTTTAGTAAAAAGAAATTCTAAATATGTTCCACATAGGATTTACATTTACTTCTGCATGAAAAACCCCCAACTGATGCCAGGACTTAACTGGAAACACTGCAAGGAAAAGCGGGGCTAAGGTCAAATATCCCGTGCTGTCAAGAGTAATAAAGAAGTCATATAACTATATTCAGGATGAAAGCTTATTTTATTTAACTTAGACTGCTGAATAAATGTATAGGAGAGAAGCCAAAAGTTAAGAAAGGAAAAGTCATTTTGTGAATAGTAGTATTAAATATGCAAGGTCTAAAATAGATTTAGTAACAAGCAGCAACCAAGCATTGAACCTCCATCATCAGCAATCAAGAGAACTACACCTCTGGAAACACACTGTGATATGATATGCATGGGGTGAAGGGGTGAACTGATCTGCATGGGGTGAAGTGTGGGCCGTTTTGTTCAAGAGGCCAAAGAACCAGAGCCTGGAAGTGAAGTGAACTCCCTGAAGCAAAGCTGATGGCTGAGATACCTTACCCTCACTCAAAGAGCTGGAACACAAACAGCCACAGTTTGTAAATTAAACCCAGAACTACACGCACACTCATACACACTATCCTTTGTCTAAATAAGAGAGGAGGGCATGTTAACTGCAGCTGGCTTCAAAATCAGCTGTGATAACTTCACATTTCTGAAGCACTTCTTATGGCTGCATCACTTATTTAATGCAACTTAAAAAAATGTTAAAATGTACCTTTGTAAGCTCAACACTATCAAATGTATTCAAGCATTCATTGTACACAGCTTCCATTTTACGACAAGCAGGCCAGTTGTGAGTTTTTTTTTTTTTTGCACTTCACTCATCCGTTCACACACTGTGCATTATTATAACCTAATCAATGCATGCTGCGCTTTTTCTAAGTACTGAAACTGTCTGAACAAATGCAGGAGGAAAGAGGGGGAGGAGAAGGAGGTGGCTGGGCTACAGAACTATTCTACTGCAGGAAACCTTCATGCATGGCAGACTGCATACTGACACTGCAAGAAACTTCCAAAGTATTTTATTTAGAAGCCAAACTTATTAAGAGGATATGGGGATCTTTCTTAAATTAGCATGCCAACAGAATACTCACTTTGGACATAAAAACACATGGGGATATTAAATGTTTTGAATTTTGGATCAAGGTTGTTTCCCTCATTTTGTAAATTTCTTGATGTTCTAAAATGCAGGTGGAAATGATAATTCAACAAAAATACGGAGGATGTTAACATCCCTTGCTACACCTATCGTGTCTTCTTTTTCTTGTTTTCTTGCAACAGCAGATCGTTCCCACATGCTTCCCTGCCGTTCGGCTCTCCAGAGGTGTCAAGCCAGCCTCAAAGAATGAAGTGCCTCCCTTTTGTGCTACCCAACTATTATGTGCTTAACATTTCCATGACAAAGATGCCACTCGACTTCTCCTCCATCCATTCAGCTGGAGGGCCCTTGTTCCCCCTCTAATAAAACATTTTGCAGCAAATCATCGTTTTAAAGCCCCTGAAGCTGACCAAAGAGAGGGATGGCATGATCTGCAACCTCTTCTGAAACCAGTACTAGTAATAATAATATGAATAACTGCATACATTAGTATTTAAATAAAACTAAATAAATACATCCTGGAACATACTGTGTGTAATTTCAACCAATTAAAAAATATTATATACATTCCTACAGGATTAAAATATATCACCACAATGAATGGCAGGTCTGTAGACAAACAGCTAGATCCAACTCACCTGTGTCTGATACTGACACTGACACTGAGACTGGGGAGGGTGTTGGGGGGGGTTGTTGATTTACGGTGACAGTTGCTTTTAACAACAGCCAGCTAAATCAAGACATCGTGGGTCACTGGGCTATAAGTCAACAGGGGAAGCTGGCCTGGATTTTAAAAGAGCGTGCAGTGTCGTTCAAACTGGAATGTAAAGGTTAAATGTTTGTTAAACAGCTGTATTTGGTGCAGTGATGAAGCAAAAAGAGACCGGATATCACAAAAACACCTCCGAAACAAAAAATAATGTTCCTTTAAATTAGTAGGAAACAGGATTTATATAGGCCTGCAGTTTAATACCGACACAAGCAGCATAATCAAATACTGCAAATCAGTCTGTTATGGAACAAATAAGTTGCTTTTACTCTTAAGGTTCACAGCTCACAGGTTGAATAGAATTTTATGATATAGCTGTGTGTATACACACGTATCAGGTTTACATGATTTTTTATTACCTAACTGAAATCCTTGCATAAACCAAGTTAATCATTTCTGCCTACTGACATATTGCATGGCCAGTGATAAGTAACCTGACTGGATAACAAACTAAATTTACTTTTGCTTATTACAGCACAACATCACGTGTCTACTGTTTACAAAAAGTAAAATAGGTTCTTTGAGCAACAAAGCGCATTTTAAAACTTTGATCCATTTTATGTTCAATCTGAATTAAGGCACAACACAATCACCCAATAACTCAGTCAAAATGATATTGTCAAGTTTCCTTTATGCCTTTTTAATAAAAGTATATCATTAAGGCAATCATACAGTGGATTTAGACACTTCTCTAGGCTATACACAGTGAATAAATCATCTCATAGCCTACAACATAAAGGATTCTCTGAAAAACATCTCTAGGCTATACACATATATACAACAAACATTATGTTTGAAGAGAATACAGTCAAAATAACTTCCCTTTAAAGCTGGAATTCTTAGTCTTTTATTCACATGATGAGCATCTGGATGCAACTACGTGACATGTAATAAATAACTGTTTGACTTTGACTCCTAGTCTATTTACACGTTTATAGATTCCAGCATTAAATACATGTAAATCAGATAGCTTGGTGCCAAACGGCAACAGTCAGTCATAGAAAAATAGTTCATTTCTTTAAAAAAGTTCATTCAGAGAAAAGGTCGGCAGTGCACAGCATCGACTAACACATTGCATTGTTACCAAAAGGAGCCAACTGTCTCCATCATGACAACTATCAGTGTCTGAGTGTGACCGTGAGAAAGCAGACAACTCCATTAAGCTTATCACATAAGCAAAGCTGGGGGGCTGTGAAGTTGTAGGGTTTGATATGAGAGGTCCCTGGAGCTCAGACTGACCACAATAACCTTCTGGTCTCATTTGCATAAAAAACACGCTGATCTGAGATCCTTCTGCGCCTAAAACTTTTCATTCAAACAAGACCTGTGCCAAAAATCCACTAATTTAGTCTGAGACGTTCACAATATGTAAACGAGTGAAACGTTTTGAGTGCCGTTTATCCGGACAAGAGAAAACCGGGGATCAAATGAGGGGCAATAGAGCCAAAATGGATGCCAGCAGGGTTAAAACACAATGAGCTGAAGGGAGGGAGGCTCCACTATCGTATTCCTCTATATAGTTGTATTCCCAGAGATCATCGTCATCCTCTCGATCTTGGCTGTCGTCGCCGCTGCCCTCCTCTCTGTCCTGAGAGTCGAAGCACAGAATCTTCATGCTGCTCTTAACAAACTCGCATATGGCCCTCTCCGTGCCGTCACACGTACAAGTGTCCAGCTGCTGACCCTTGGGTATTTTACGCATCTTTGCGATCACATTTCGGCAGGCGTTCGTGCAGACTGCTCCGCTGAAAAGTTTCCCACAATGGTGCAAATAATCGCGCATTGCGGAGTTGCACTGCGGGTCTCTCTCGCACTGGCGGCGAGCTTCAGTGCAGCCAGTGTTGGTAGTCCTGGGGAGACAGGGCTCGATAGCCCGTTTGGTGCTGGCACAAAACGGATCGTGGGCGCAGACGCAGTCTTCTAGATATGGCCCGTTCCTAGTCAGATTGAGCTGGACAAGCGATGAGATGCAGTGGCTGGGACAGTTCTTCCTCTCCCCGCTCAGCACGGGGCCACATGCGCGAATATAGTGTTCGTATGCGTAATTGCACTCAG
>NW_018127900.1:4117140-4135932 GCF_001952655.1 Monopterus albus
CGACCGTGGGACGGCGATGCCACGGATAAGTAGCCAAAAAACAAAAGCACACAACCAAGAGGCCAAACGGATCTACTGACGCCAGAGGTTGCCATCGTTCTGGCTACAAGGAGGGACACAATTCACAGCAATGTCATATGGAAAACTTCTACACTGCTTCCATGGATAGTGTCTTCACTGGAGATTGTAATTTATTCCGAGGCAGACGAGTGCGTGATTGGCCCTTGTGTGCGCGTTCAACAGGCACTAAACTGTGTAAATCCCGGCTCCATAAACCCGTGAGCGCTGGTGTAGTTGAGCCGGATTCTTGAGCGAACCTCCCGTTTATCCATACATGACTGGGGTGCAAACTAAAATAGCAACTCAAAAGAAAAGTTCTCCACAAGTTTCGGAGAGTCTATAGGGCAGCGCATTCCATCGCGGTGATCTGAGTGCTGCAACGAACTGCCTCCAGCTCAGAGATCCCAGGTTACGTACTCTCTCATGACCAAGCTCCACAAAAAAAGCGGAATTCCAGAATTCCTTAAGTCCTTCTTTGGACTTCGCTGGACTTTATCGGTCCTGGTGCGCACGGGAGTGGACGCAAACAGAGAATGGGAGAAAACAACAAGCCTTGTGGGTCGCACAGCAATCCTCTACTCTCCCCCCTCTGAGCATTTGTCTTTCTGCTCCTCAGCCCCCTCTCCACATATTAGCGAGGTGCCTCTCATTGGTTGGCCACTTGTTGTGGGTTTTACGTAGTGATGGGCGGGAGTAGGTCATAGCGTGGGAGGAAGATGGTCTTGAGAAGTACAAGGTGAGGAGGGATGAATGTGTTGGAGAGTAAATGAGGTGGAGAAAGCCCCTCTGAGAATATGGGGAAGTGATTTTAACCATGTTGCATGCTCTTAAATCTAATATTTTCCTAATGTATAACCTAAATAGTTTGATAATAACGTTGTGAGGGAAAACAAGTTTATGAAAATATTGAATATATTTGTTAATTTAACCACCAGTGTTGGCTCGTAATTTTAAATGTATAATATTACTTACAGACTTCTTCTGCCTTACACTGACAATAATAAAAGCCATATAGATCTTTTGTTATACTCCAGAAAGTCTAGTGAAATTATTTTCACTAACAAATTCTGGGTGTCACAACCAGTGTATGAGTTTCACCCACAAGGCGACCACAACACCTTGGTAAACAGAACATTGATCATCCTGTAGATAACTGATAATGATGCTGTGACTGCACGTCTGTACTAGGGATGGGCAATGACTTCTGAACATTTGAGTAGTCATTAAATAAAAATAACTGTATTTCATGTGACTATGGTTTTGTCTTTAAAAACAAAGGGCCACAGTTTTCCCTTGCTTTTACCGCCGCCTTGAAATAACGCGATAATGGGGTTAGTACATCATTTTGCTCTAGCGCCAAATACAAACAGCAGAAACATGAAGAGGGTAGAGTCATCAGAAAGTTCTGTGTGGAACTTCAAGAAAATAAACAAAAATGAGGCATAGTGCAAACTCTGCCAGGTTAAGTTAGCATATCATAGACTGACAACTTTGCAAAGCCGTTTGAAGGCGAGGCATCCAGCAGCAAGTAATTCAGTCATACACACCCTATTCACTCTTTTTCAGCAGAGCAACTGAGTACAAATTAATTGCGGTACAACAGGGCACTCAGTAATTACTTATTAAGATTAATGTCCCTCATATTACTGCACTACATTATACTCTGCCAAACCTTATGCTGGTGAACAAGAAATACTTTTATTCGCAGGGTTTTACCTGAAACATGATGTGATATTAACCTACCCACTACTGTAGTTAGTGATGTTCGTCATCTGCATAGGTACCTTTCAACAGTCTATCAGTGTGAAACAGGTGTCAAGATACTGCACTGGACAAAATGTAACACAGGTGGACACCTTCTGCTTCCTCAGTGATGCATTTCACACAGCAGCTGTTTATTAGTTCTGGACACCAAATTTTACAGTTGATGTTTTGTAGAGAGTTAAAATATTACTGTTGAACTTGCAATATTATGTGACATCATGACACGTAGGTTTAAACTGTCACTGAACAACACAATGGACCCAGAGGATCCGTGTCCTTTGCATTTTACAATGTTAAAACAACTTTAGTATCATTTATATTCTACACTATAATTAAGGTAAAAAGCTCCACCTCAGCATCTACTCATGTTTTTAGTAGTTTTCATTTTACTAAAAAATAATCTGACTGCTAACTGGAAAATCCAGAAAATTCAGGAGGTTTTTCTGTTTCAACACTGAAAGCAGTCTGGGGTCAGAAACATTCAACAGCTCCATCAATTTGTCTTACACAGGTTTGGTAAATGGTCTTATACTTATATAGCACTTCTCTACACATTGACATGCACTCAAAGTGCCCTACACTACTTCCCATTCACACACAGGTAACACCGGGAGTTCAGTGTCTCGCTCAAGGAGACTTTGACATGTGGACAGGAGAAGCTGGGGATCGAACCACAATGTGACAAATACACATTCTTAAAGGCTGCAATTATTTTTGATTAATCTGCTAATCATCTTCTTTATTAAACATTTTATTGTTTGGGCTACAGCATTCCATAGAATTGTGCCAAGTGACCATCATAGTTTACCAAGAATCAAGCTGACATATTCAAATGTCTTGTGTTGTCTGACCAACAGCCCAAAACACAAATATGAAATACATGAAAAACCACAGGCCAGGTTGCTGTAGAGGAAAGTCAGACTTTTAAGAGCATTTCTATATTTTAAACCTTTTATCCCACCATCAAAAAGGTCAGTAAAAAACTGAAGACTTGTTTTGACTTCACAGCTTCTTTCCAAAAGCTGAGCTAGTCATCGTAAGTTATCTGCCTGGACCTCATCATCAAAATGACATGAGTGTGTGTGTGTGTGTGTGTGTGTGTGTGAGTGTGAGTGTGAGTGTAAAATGATAGCCCACATGTTGACACATGAACAGGAGGAGGCAGTTTAGCTCTTGAGGCTTGATGTGGATGAAGGAGTCAAGGAAAGAGAGCAGTAAGGGCACAAAGGCTGTTTGTGTTTCAAACAGCATTCTGATCTCAGGAATGTACCTTTAGGCCACAGTGGTGAGCTTCCCACTGCAAACAACACACTCAGTGTCAGTTATGGCTGGCTAACGCAGACACGGCTGGCGCTACTCCAAAGTCCCAACTCATCCAAAATGATGGATACAGGGAACTCAATACCTCCGGAGCCCCTCTCCTTTCCCTCCTGCACAAAAAATGGAAACACTGGGTCTCATTCACCATCCGTTCTTAAGAACAAATTTGTTCGTAAAACACACAAAGTTTTCACAAAGAATCTGGCATTCAGTATTTTCTTATCTGGGATTTGTTGTTAGCAAAGAACAGTATCTACGCACACTTACGCACATTCAAGCAGGCGTGTGTGTGAAGTAACAGATTATTATACAGTTATTGAATATAATAAGATTTAAATTACAACAGCTTTGTAATTATTAATGTTTCTTAATATTTTTCCCCATTATTTTACAAGGCATTGTGGTCTTTTAAAACAAATATACATCCTTCTTCTTAAACAATGAATGAGTAAAGCATCCCATGCATCTTTGTTTTATTTCATATCCACTACTGATGCTACTAAATATGACAGCTCATTCATTGTTCTCCACTTCAAGTTTCTCTTTGGTTTGGAGTTCGTTGCTCCACCGACTTTAGATTTTCATTGCAACATTTCTGGATTTCTCAACTTCTCTTTCCCATTTCTGTGTGCGACGTGTGCACATGGGATTCATCAATATAAAAACGCAGGTGCGAACAATTCTGTGGTTTAAGAATGCGCTCATGAATCAGACAGATTTTCTTAGAACCTTTCTTAAGAACAAGAAAGAACAAAAGATTTCCAAACAGCAACATTGTCATCGTTTCAAATACTTTTAGAACAACTCTAATATAAAACAGAGACAACACCACTGAAGTGAGGTATTCATTCATTCACTCATCTTTTCACTGCATTAGTGTAAACAAAGCAGAAATTTTGCCTTTCAGATCCTCATAAGTTGCATATTTTGGAAATGGATCATGTTAAGAGTTCTAAGAGAAAAGGCCTTTTAACCACATAAAAAAATCTTTCATCCTAAACACTTACAGAAGTAAAAAAACATGCTAATCACTCAACACTTTTGTATTCGGCAACAGCTGGAAGCTTAAACCAGATGTGCTGCACTGCGCCGTTACTTCAAGGGCTCAGTTAAATCGAAGTTTTTGCTGCAACGATCCAATTAATGGACAAATGAAGTTTAAAAAGAAAATTCCCTACTGATGTTCCAAACAGAGCAAAAGCGCTAGCAAGGTTCAGGAAGGTTCTGTGAGTGTACACTGAATGAAATAAAAAAACATTCTACTTTGTCGACTACTCGTACTAAAATTTATTAACAACTGTTTGGTTCTTTCCACTAATGGCCAGAGGACCGAAACGTCACTAATAACGGGATTACAAGGACTTTTTTGGTTCTTTCACAGTCAGGTAATGATCCAACACACCTGTCCATAATACCTTTGGAAGTCCAAGGACTTTAACTGTTAAAGTGCAACTGTGAAAAATAAATGAAATCAGTAGATTGTACCTTCTACTAGTGCTGGTAGTTTCTCTACAATGACATTAAAGCCATTTTATTGCCATATTTGATATGTTCTAAGATTTTAGCTGCCACATTTTTTGGATTTTTAATTCATTACTGTGACAAGGCTGGTGTTGCTGAAGTGTAGCAGAGAGTTGTGAGGATTTCATCAGTCACTCAGCGAGCTGAATCCCAGCAGAGCAGGTCAGCAGCAGTGGGCCTGCACTGTGATGTCTGAACAAGGAAATATGAGAATACAGGAAATGAGCTGGCAGGAACTATCCATTCCAATTGCTTCCTCTTTGGGATTTCAGAGAAGTGATAATGGCAAGTGAAAAGCTATTTGGAACAGAACCAAACAAGATTAGGGATTCATTTCCTTCCTCATGTCTGCCTATTAATTTGCCTGTCCTCTTCCGGGGATTTGTGTTGTGTTTGTTCAGTTTGAAAGTGCAGAGTGGCGCACAAGTGATTACAACTATTACTACTTTGGAGATAATGTCAGAAAGCCACAAGTCAATCAACAATTTTTACCAGCGCTTTGGCTTCAAAGGACAAAAATGTCTGGAAACGGCTTTGCTTATGGGATAGTGCTAGAGAAAATTCCCTGGACAAATAAACAACTGCTTTTCACAACAATGAAAAACACTGATCAAATACAGTTTTCATGGAATACTTTCCTAAAACTAAATCAGCAGAACCTATCCCAAGAGTCTGTAGGAGCTGAAGATTCAAACGTCCTTCCCTGTTGTTCATTTTAGTAACTACAAGGAGTAGGTGGATCCCTTCTTCAATATCCTGTTAAATAGGCAAAATGTTAAATGAAGTGTCATGGGAGGGCGTGTACCTTTAATCAGTAAGATTAAAGTCATCCATCATGTCAAATTAGCACTGATCCTCCTTTAACACAGTCTGCTGCACTATTATTTCTACAGGATTCAGCATGGTCAGACCTACACATGTGAAGAAACAAACCAAACAAACAAACTACAATGTTGGTTATTTTGGTGAAATGCAGCAGAAGTCATAGTTTTTACTTTTCTAACACTTATAAAATACTAAAGTGTCTTCTACTCTACTGTTTGCATAAAATTAAGGCATAAATTGCCAAAAGATCACATAAAAAGTAACTGGTGCTTAGGGCCTTTGTTATGACATCACAGCTGTCCAGTCAGAAAATAAGTTCAGCTTTGAGCCTGCCCTGCTCCATAACACACTTTGCTTTTGGTGGCTCCAGATCTGTACCTTCAGGGCACATAAGCAGCTGTTGCAACACATGCTGCTCAGCCATCAGTCTGTATAGTGGCTGTTTATACAGGCCCAAAGGCCTTTCATATCACTGCAGACAAACACCAGCACAACCAGTAAAGACCTAACCCGACACAGACATATGACTTTAATCCCCCAAGCAAGAAGAATTTAACAATATCAAAAAACAACATATCACACATACACACACACACACACACACACACACACACACACAATCACTTTGACCACAAGTGCCAAACATTCCTGATCTGCTGTTGAAGAAAGTCTCAATTTCAAGAGAGTAAACCAAAACCATAAAGTTGCAGACTCCAAACTGAGCCAAGTTTAGCTGATGATTCTCTGTAGACTCATCACTGTCTCCGTTCACATTGCCACATAATTTTCTATTCTGATGTGATACACTTATTATAGAAACATCAACTGTGGCCACTTTAACCAAGTGTTTGTCATCTAACCCTAAACACAGCTTGACCATAGTTTATTTGCCACAGCCACAATCATTCCCTACTGTAGCTGACGCACGCCTATGTCGCAGAAAGTGAACATTTTAAACACCTTGGTACTGGATATGGAAAAAAACTGAAAGCAGAATGAGGTTTTGCACAATTGTTTAATATTAATATTTTTCACTGGTAATATAGTGCAGTAGGGATGATGTATTTTTGTAGGCCTACCCTGAAGTTAGCATCACCCTGGTTCCATGGACAAAAAGCAGATGGAATTTTTCCAAATCAACTACACCACAATCCCATTACTTCAGCATCACCACCACAGCCTCTGACTTGTATTTTGATTTAGCGTGCTCATCTCTTTTACAAAATCCTAGTAGTAGATGAGTCTCTGTGTTCAGCCATGATGTTTAATGTCCCAGACAGCCCCTGTAGTCTCATTTAGCCACTTTCTAGCAACTGCCTTTTTTAAATACATGTAAAAACATTAAAATTCACAAGTGATGTATTTATTGGTGTAATTTATATTGTATTGGCCTTGTGTTAACCACAGACCTTATTTCAAGCGTATAACCAGAAACCCACTGACTTCAGCACAAAGAAACCAGAAGTACAAAAATGCTAACTTAGCTCTGGGTTTTAGGACTACAGCACTCTAGGGCTACTGTTTATATTTTGTTATTTGGATTACTAGATTGGTAAAAAAAACAACAACAACAATACATCTGGAGAAGGGCAGCTACCCAGTCTTTGAGTACACACTGATAGGACACATAGTAATAATAATAATATAACACTCCATATGACATCATCTCACCATCTTGCATTGAAGTTGCATTTGTGTCCCAGAATTGCCTCCAGTTTTTTTGGCAGGCCTCCAAACCTTAAGTACCAATTTAAGAGATTAGACCCAGGAAAAGCACACAAGACCAAGACAAATGGCCCCCACCAGATCTCCCCCGGCCAACCTCTGGCATCACAGTCTGCTATAGAGACGTCAAGTAGCGCAGGAGGGAATGTGAAATCCTAGCATGTTTCCCCAATTGGCACGTTCCTGAGGCTTCAACACAGTTATGAGGCCACTTCATAGGAGTGTAAACTGTGTATTTAAAAAGCCATCATTGTGGGACTAACACTGGCCCTGGTGTAGGTTGCTAGAATAACAGAATGACACAATGGTTTCTATTCTAAATAAACAGATGTGGGTAAGCTGTTAAAACCTTCATTTTTTCCTCTCCCTCTCCTCCTCCCCTCCTCCACAAGTAGCTTCACACACACATATACACACTCTCAATGTGTCTTTCGCTCTCCCTGCTCTGCTCTCTTTCTCTCTTCCGTGCTCTGTCCACATGTCTATGAAAGTCAAAGGGCGAGTTTCCTCCTGCAGCTGTTCAGCACAGACGGGCCTCTATTCCACTTTCCACATTGAAGAAATGTTGGAGTCTGCTCACGCTGATTAATTACACGTCATTCTTAACTCCTCCAGGACCACTGCCTCTCTGCAGCCTCCCAGGCCACCTCCTCCTGAAATGCTGCACATGGAGGAAATGAACTCATTGCAGTCCTGCTGGTACTGGATTCCTGTCAAATTTAATCCTCAGTGAGAAATTACTGTGGTATTTCCGAAAGACTGAAACTGGCCCAAATAAAATTAATTTATAAGCTCTATGAATAGTTAATGAAAAGTAGTTTATCTCACATTTGGAGTAATCATATTTGACATATTTCCCCCTCTGTCTGTCCATTGAACTCTTTACTACATTTAGTGATTTAAAGAAGGCTATAACTGATCTTGTACCATAAAATAATGGTTTGATATTATCAGAAGAAACAACTGCTAAAAAAACCTACTAACACAAAAAAACCCTGCAAAAATAGAGGAAAGGCCGTTGCTAAGATCTCAGTGCTTTTGTAATCTGTGCCAAACTGTGCCTATAGTAGAGAATATCCAAAAATGAAAGTTGTAACTGAAATCTGTACCAAATTCTTAGTCTTCTTTATTTTGATGCAACATTTCCTGATTTAGAATCGTGTTACTTTGTTAAAGGCTTTTGGGGAAAAAAGTATTTTGAAAAAAAAAAAAAGTATCATACTAGAACTGGTAATAACTTTCTAAATCCATAATTTTGCTTATTTTCCTCTGTTCTTCTTCCTGGAGGAGCAAAAAAATAAATAAAATCTGACTTCACATCCACTTTCTTTGTTCAATCAACTGGTTTCCAACATGTAAAAAGTAAATGCATAACACTCACACCAAGCTTGCATTTGAAAAACTATTTTGGGGGAGTACAGCAAGACTAAGGCAGGAAAACTTCAAATATTACCCTGGTTCTTCCAATAGAACGTTGACATTCTGAGGTTGTTTTGCTTTGACGTTTTGGGTGGAAATTTGGCGGTAAAGGAAAAACACACTGTGAACTCAAGAGCCACTGAAAATCTGATCAAGCTAAGTAAATGTGTTTATCAAACTTAAGATGGAAATGTGTTTTAAAAGAACATTTCTACCACTCCTTCCAAATGTCCCCAACAAAGCAGTGCAGGAGTGCAGTCCCAGCTGGCTCTGCTAAGCTGCCTGGTGACCAAATAAGAAGCACATGTCTGATGCAGCATCAGAGATGCATCAGTCCTCTTTGAACTCTTGACTCTAAAGGGATTACTGTGGCTAAGAACGATGTGACCTGTCCACATGCTGTGTACAGGCACCATTTTGGAGTGTCAGCTTTTGGAAAACATTTTTTGAACACATACATTTAAAGGTTTCTGTGTTTTAATGTGGATTGTGTTACTTTTAAACCTGCAGTCTCTTTCTCAGAGGCAGTTTATCCAATTTAAAAAACTGTAGTATGCTGTTACTGTATTGGATGTGTGTGCAGTAGCATTTACTGCTTAAACTGCATGCAAGCTCTAATTACTGTAAAACTGTGTGAATGTACTGATAAAAGGTGCAGTCTGCAAGTTTTTTAAATCATAAGTAAATATGATAAAGGATATCTTCTAGATTATTAACAGCTATCTGCAATCTTACATCAACATGCCTTACTCCCTTCTATTTGCTTAAATCAGGTTTTTATATGCCAGTCATACACTTTGGTTGTAGGGTTTCTGCAGTGGGGATGGTCCCTGCTGAGCTGAGATGTAGTTATCTGAAGTATATCTTTGCAACAACAACAACATTATCAGAAAGCAGGAAAACGAGATCACTAAGCCAAACATGCGAAGACTAGACCTGCTGAGAAGCCATCCTGAACACCAGGAATATTTGCTTCTGCAGATTTCCGGCCTTCATCTTCAGTTTCTTTTGGCTTTATAGATGCCAGTTGCCTTGGCCTCAGGCTAGGTGGCATTTCGTTGTAGACAACACGTCAAGATGACTGACATGTGCTTGGGGAAGAGCTGAGAATTCAGTTCACTGAGCCAGGCAAAAAGTTGCTCTGAGCTAGAATCTCCAATACAAGATAGTGTTCACATAACACCCTGAGAATCATATTTCTGATTCTGAAACAACAGTAACAGTAAGAAAGAGACAGTCTGAATCAGTCGGGCACAAGCAGAGCACCAATTTTTTGACCAGAACACACGGGTGATGTGGCTTCTTCATGTTGCAGTTATTGTACGTCTGGCCGGTACATTTATTCAAATCAATTCTCGAAGACAGCAACAAGCTGCCTGCCACTTTTGTTTAATGCCTGTGAGATTGATAAAGATTTTCTAAGAAATGTAACACACTTGTTTAATGCCTGTGAGATTGATAAAGGCAGACTCAGATTTTCTAAGAAATGTAACACAGAGACATTTCTTTTATCTTTCTGTGCAAGAAGACACAGCTTTCCAACATTTTTCATCTGAGTAAGAATCTAACCTTGCACATGTTAAAGCAAAACCTTAGTGCTGATGGTTTGTTGCAACACACCCCGGCAGGGTCTGCTTTCAGCCGATAACAACCAGGCAATAATTCTAGCGGGGCCCTACGTAGCTTTGGACAGATTCATCACAGATAACACCCTGGGTCAGTCACAGGTAATCCATCAGGGTGCTGACTTAATTCAGCAGTGTCAGGTAGGAGCAAAATAAGTGTCTGACTTTTTCCTCTGCTCATTGTAGGCCGAGGTCACGACTCCACTGACACAGTTTATGACTTCTTCCACATCTGGAGCTACAGTATGAGCACAGGGGCATTTTGATTTTACAGGAATCAGCAGAATATGTAATCCTGTCCCCAAAGGTTTGTGTGTAAGAGTGTGTAGTCAGCAAATGTCTTTCCTGAGACAGGATAGTATGTCTCATACTGTTCTCCTACAGGATAAATTATGTCCCAAGAGAAGAAGCTCTCATTCCATGACTGTGTTGTATGATGAGGTGTTCAATTCAAAATCACAGGAGAAACTGACAAAGCAAACCAGTCAGTGGCCTCATTACTCAGCACTCTGGGCAGCTCCTAACATGACTAATCATTTACTTTTAAAGATAATACAGACACCAAATACTGGTACTAGTGTTTAAAAAAAAAAAAAGCCATGGTCACAGCTTTTACTTTGAAAGTAAAAGCAAGGGTCTACTAGGATAGCCCTTCACTTCAAGTCAAACAGAACAGCTGATGCCCTGATCTCACTTTACATTTGTGCACAGAGGACTCAGGCTGCCAAAAGTGAGTGCTAGCAGTTTACAAGTGCGATTGTTGGCTTAAATGTTTACACAATTGCTCAAATCATCTGCCATGCTCACGATTCTGTCCACACATAGCCCTAATCCATTGTGCCCTGCTCACAGGAACTGCCCAAACCAGAATACATTTTTTCCCCGAATCTTTATGCTAATGCTAAATAAAATGTAAAACTAACCACATTGCAACTGACAAAAAGAAGCCTTTTTCTTGTTGTTGTGTCCTTTTGCAGTGTCTTACACACTAATTGTGTAATGCTGTATTACAATGCACATCACACAAGCACAACTTGTAGCTCAATGTGCATTTCAACCAAATCTTTGTCTTTCTGTTGTAAAGTGTGCTCATTTTCTATGCAACTGAAGTTAGGTCAGATGTCTTTGGTAAACAGAGAAAACAAACATAAGGGAAACAGCTGCTGTTTAATAGACCAACCTCAGACAAATAGAGGGAGGTGGTTCTGTACTGATTTGTTTGTGTGTTTGCGAGAGACAGATGGCTTTAGTTAACTATGCATAAAAAACAGCTTTGATTCCTGTAAAGTTCTACCTGAGACGGTTCTGTTTTATGGCTTTGACAATGCTTGTACAAGTGTGAATAAATATCACAAAGACATTTATCTTGTCTATTAGTTTTGATTACAGAAATTTCCACCTCAACTTCAAATCCAAAAATCTCATGATCTGGTCCAGTGGAATGTGTTTAGTCTTCCTCAGTAAGTTGGAAACACCGAAATGCCGTCCTGGATTTTTATGAGGACGAGAGGATGCACTGATGCATATTCAGTATGCACTGAAAATGCAAAATACTAGAGGATCAAATCTTTTTGTGAATTACACTGATGCTACATATTAGGTCTAATAACAGATAAGTCATCATTGCAGATAGTGAGTGTTCCCAAAGTTCAAACTTCAGCCAAATTGATGAAAAGATCTTAGAAATGTAATTTTTTCCTCTACCTTTTGCCTGCAACACACACCCATAAAGAACCGAGAACTTAGGCTTCATGGAAAAGATACCTGTCTTAATGTATGCAATAATGACGATGAAACCCAACTTTTCATTTAACTTAATTTAGTCAATGCTCTAAAGGTTTCTCATTTGGTCATTTAGTTTTGTTGCTGCACTCACATTTCCAACCCAGATATGAACCCGTGATTCCTCTGTCTCTTTGTATTAAAGAGCAGATGTGTCCCACTGAGGCAGCCAAAGGTTTACAACCATGTGCTCTGCCATGTTCTGTTACCACATGCTGTTAGCCTCTAGTCGTCCTCTGAGCTGGTAGGAATGTGTCGATGTGCAGTGGCTTGCTTGAGATGTTTTTTATGACCCTTTGGTGCCTTCTACCTGAGTCACCTTTCCAAATCTAACTCAAAATATTTGGTAGGTAGATGTTCACTTTTTTTATACACACTAATATTCCATACAGATAGCAAAGAAATGTACACAGACTCATGGGACAACACAGTCTGATGACACAAACGGAGCAGGCTCACAGTGAGGCTACATCTCCATTCTATTACATACCATATCCATCACCAGCAGGGACAATGAGGCAAAAGGGACATTTGGCATAATCACGATCATTTCCTAGTCCCAGCCGTGCACCCAGGCTGTCTCTGTGTGTGGAGTCTGGCAGTCTGGGCCCATATAGATAGTGCAAACACACAGTGAACACACTCATCCATCCACTACACAGCAAACCTCTGATCCATCTGCGACAGCAACTGAACAATCTGCTCCTTCTTCTAACCTTCCTTGTCCAGGCATACTTTCTGTCTCAATCTGTCCACCCCAAAAGATGATAAAGAAGAACACCACAGCCCGATTTATCATTCAACACTGAACTATCTGAAAGTCCTCTTGCATAGATTCCTGGATAATGTCAACTTGAAGACCTTTCTCTCCCCCCCGCTGATTTCTTTTATCTACCTCCTCCAGACATATTCCTGAGAATACTCAGTGATAAGCTTGGTGTTTCAAAATCAGGCCTGAAGGATTAAAGAGCGAGTCTCAGTGTCTCTCGTTAAAGGCCTTTTCGTGCAACTGAACAAGCGGCTAGCAGCTAACAGTTTCATATTTATCCAACTAGCAAACTAAAAAAAACATTTACATTTATTTAAAGTCATGTTCCAGGTCACCTCTCAAAACTACACCAATCACCCATAACATTATGACCCCCTACCTAATACTGTGTACACAGGAGCCAATGTAGCAAGTTGTTTGGTGCTCGTGTCTCTCTCTGCAGTTCACTGTGCATCTTCTGTGAATCGGTGTGCTTCCATAGTTCAACTGTCAGGAAGAGCAGAAATGTGTTGACCATGCAGTGAAAAACCTTTGTAAAAGGAGTGAAAACTGTGGTCGTGAGGACGAGTTAGAGTTCATTTTTTTAGACAAATTCAACAGCTTCCCCACTCTAGATGTGATATCACCACTATAGCTGCTGAATGTTTCTCTTCATAGAGAATGTACAGTACAGTACATGTACAATGTACAGTATTTCTCATTTCCAACCATTTTAACAAAGATTCAAACAAAATGTAATATTTTGAAAAGGAGGAATGACATTTAAAAGTTGAGTCTACAGTAGGTCAACCTCAACATCAGTGAGCCTTGGGTGTCCATGACCCTGTTGCCGGTTCACTGTCTGTCCTTCCTTAGACACTGTTGGTAGGTACTAACCACTGCAGACACACCCAACACCACCTGCAGTTTGGGAGGTGCTCTGACTCAGTCGTCAGCCATCACAGTTTGACCCTTGTCAGAGTCACTCAGATCCTTATGCTTGCCTGTTTTTCCAGCTTTCAACACATCAACTTCGAGGACTGAGAAATGTTCACTTGCTGCCGAATACACCCCACACACTGACAGGTACCATTGTAACGGGATAATTAAGTACAATGTTGACTCTCCTTTTGGCTCTTTTTTGGTCTCCACTAACTCCAAAAGGTAATATTTAGCTCTTTAGCTCCTAAATGCTCCACTGTGTTCCTCAGATAGTCATTAAACTTTGTGCTGCTTTGTCAGAGCAGTTTCCCCGGAAACCCAGCTGCAACACTGATAACAGCAATGAGACTGAACTAAATCAAAGAGCTGTGCACCTTTACACCCAAACAATGAACTGAGGGGAACTACGAGGTAAAAGTTATGTTGGTGAAAAATGTTCTTTGGGTTTGTCAATACGTTAGACCATTTTAAGTTAGACACCGCCATTTGATTTTTCCATTCCTCTTAAACATCTGAAACAAAAGGTAAAATGACACCACAAGACACCAATAGTTCTCATTGTGTTTTCAACTCTCCTACTTCACTGTTAAATGCTCTGCTGATCACATTAGGCTCGAATGCTTTTCTTGTCTGTCAATGCAGCTCAACCTCCACAGCAAAAAAAACAACTTAAATTGTTATTATTTATTATCTGTAACTGGCATCAAATGTTCTTTCTAGAGGTACTGTAATGTCACGTCGACTTCAAGCATGTTTTGACAAATCAGGCATGTACAATAACGACATTTTTTGTTTTGTTTCTGTCAAAATTTTATCTTGATGAAACAGGCTCTACACTAAAAAAATAGGTTAATGTCTAACTGTGGGAAAATGTCACTCTTCCTGTTTCTCACCTGCTTAAGTGATGACAGTTATCTCTGACAGCAGAAAACAGGAAGCCAAATTTAGACAGCGTTAAAGTGTTTGGCTTTGATTTGATGAAGGCATGTTTCTAAGGCATGACACTAACTTTTTGTTTCCCCAGATTACAAGAGGGCAGAACAGCACTATCAAAGTCAGTTTCCAGCATCTCTGACTATATATTTTAGTAAACACTGTTTCAAAAAGTCAATTATTCTACTAAAGCTGGCTGGTGAATAACAAACAACTGCTGCTTTACTCCAGCGAAACATTACAGACATTTTCTCCTCACACAGAAAAGGTCAGCACGTCTGGTCCTTTGATATCAAACTATCCAGCACACCCAGGTCTTATCATAAAAGCATTTTCTAGGGCTGAGTAAGCCTCCTCATGGAAGAAGAAAGACACCCAGGCTAGGCTTTGAACTTGAGATAACATGGCCTCCACGTGGTGTGCATTAATAAGGAAATGTTTTTCTGTGCACGCATGCATTTGCATTTTCACGTGGCACTTCTACAGAATCTACAGAGCACACTTTACTAAATGTTTCTCATTCTCATTTAAATTTGTTCAGCTATAGATGTTAAATACCAGCACCCTGACATAAATAAAAATCTACTAAATGATTAAATCAATGTCACACAATGTCATTTCACTTGATTATTATGCTCCTCTCAACCTCAGATCCGTTCCGCTTTCATGTTTATTTTTCTAGTCGCACATGTTTAGGGGATTCGTAGGACAAACTCCTGAGTGAAGTCTTGAGTGTCCAAAAGATTCCTACAGAGCGGCCTGATTTTTCCATCAAGTATCTGGTTGGAGTTTAGGGACAAGCTAGAGCTGATTTACACATCCTCCAGTTCCCCCACCAACTCAATCTGACAGAAGCAGCTGCACATCAAGACAGACAGGCCAAGTCATCTCCAGAATTCCTGCAGTGCTGCCCTGCTCTCAGCATTTCTGTCAACACTCAAAGTGACGATCTAATTTTACCAAGGTTGGCACGCCGGTGCATTCACATGAGCATTCGCACTCAAATTTATAGGGTCAGTTATATAGATAAGCTTTCTGGCAACATGTTCTAGTGGTGGAAGGTAGCTCAAATCTACACTTAAGGTATTTGTACTTTACATGTATTACTAGTAACTATATGAAGAAATGACAGTTACCTACACTTCAACCAACTACAACAATAAATGCTCACATGTTAATACATCTGTTTAGTAATCCAATGATATGTAAAGATGCACTGACAGGGGCTGTTCATCTTCCATCATAAGTTCTTGAATGTAGAAACTGAGGTATATGAAGTACTTCTACACTGTGGATCTATTTAAGGGTCTAGATACTCATTACACCACTACCACATACTGTACATACACAATCCAAAATAAGAAAAATCAGACACTACTAGAGAAAAAGGAATAACTTGCTATTTCTGGATTTGTGGACATGCTGACAGAAAACACATCCTTGTTAAAAAGGATCAAGGACCAAGTTGAGATCAACCATGCACAACATCCAACGCACAACCCTACACAAACCAATCCAGGCCCTCCAAGGTCTTGTTAAGGCCATGGAATGAGCTGCACAGCCCTCTGGGTAATGGACTGGGGATGCGAAGGAAACTCAAGCCCTGCTGCCATTCCAGGCAGAGCACAGCAGGCCATGCTCAGTATCAATGACAAAAGCAGACAGGCAGCAAGCACTGATGCATAAAACATGAGCCTGAGAACGTCAGCACAACCGGGTCAATTATCATTTTGGGGGGAACACAAAATACGTTGCTGACACAGAACATCTAAATGAGTCATTTCTGAACCACATAACTCTATATACTAAAGTATGTTGCCATTATTTCAGCAGCACTAATATGATTGCTGCTGCTTTACATTTCTTTTATGTGGCATCATTGTACAATCTGAAACCTTGTTGGAAAGGTAAGTAGACACAGGCTGAGCTCTCATTATCACACAGTGTCAAAATGCCATAGTGCATAAAGAATATGAGTGAAAGAATTGCAGAGAAAAAAAATGTATTGTATATTTAAAAAAATAGCATGCCTTAGCAGAAGACTTTGCTAAGGCATGTTAACTCATAAGACAAACATTAAAACAACCATGCAGTCAAACTTGCTTTGTAGTCCACAAAGATACAGCAGCTCTGTGTAAATGCAGACGAGGCCAAGGCGTCGTTTTGGTTCAAACCATATGGGACTCATTTGTGAGCGAACTTCTGGCATCGATTCCAGGGCCTGGTTTTGATGTTCTGATAGGCATGGGACACATTTTGGTCATCATGAATCCTTTCCAAGATAAATGTGCTGCTGTCACAATAATAGTGAGGAAAGTCCCAAATCTAAACCATGCGCACACAAAAATTACTTTTATTTCTTTTTTTCCCCACACATCAGGAGAAATGTAGGGAATTTGCTAGTCCCTTATTTTCTAATCATCTCATACTACATCCATAAAAAACAAATGTCAGTTGTAATATTTGTCTATAAAGTCAAGCCTGACATTTTATGGCAAGGCACTCAAGTAACTGGAGTTCATTTTAGAAAGTGTAAAAACAATTTTGTCTCTAAAGTTACAGTAACATTTCTCAGTCTGGGTTTAAAAGACAGATGTGTGTTGTTTTCTCTCCTGGATCAAATTAGCCGAGGGGCCTGTTTAGGGAAAACCTAGGCTACAGTGGGGACCATCTCAAGGTTCAACTCCAAAACTCTTCTGTTGCATCAGCTTCCCTGCAGTTACATCAAATCTTTGAAAACGTTACTAAAGAGGCCCATGGAGTGTCAGAAGCTTCTCCAAAGAAGAAACCTTGCGATGGCTGGCTGAACTAACCTGCTACGTATAAGACAGAGAGCCAAAAGAACATTTTGTCTTGTAGCATTTCCAAACTTCCCCCCCCCATACATCTTCAAACATCAGCCACAGTGGGCATGAGAGAGATGAAGCTCCTAATGCTTGTAAGAGAAACAAGCACTCGACATGGCATTGCTTGTCCTATTTTTTTAAGTTTGATTTTTCAACAAGGTTCTCAGGATGAAAACAAAAGTGCAGTGTTGATTAAATTTAGTAGTCCTACACACACACACAAACAAAACATATTACCTAATGTAGATGAAATTGCTGCAAATTATGGTACAATAACTTGTTCATATAATTCTGGTCACTGACAACATGTCTGGGTTCTTGTAGTCTTTGTGAGAACACCCCAGGCACCTCTGACAGTGCCTGTACTATGCTGTACCTACGCTGTCCTAGCACTGGACACTAGAAAGGAAATCTCGATTAGGTGTTGAACCATTCTCAAATTTCCACTGGCCAAGGTCTTGGTATTTTAAAGCGGAAAGAAAGAGCAGAAGCTCTGAGCGGTACAGTATTCTCAGCAGGTCAGAACTACCCTTTAAGCTGAAGTGCTCTCCTGGCAGATGGGGTGAAAGCTTTCCAAACTTAGCAAGCAGTTTAATTTTATATTTTTGTTGTTTTGGGTTTTTTTTACTGACAGATTGAACTTTAACTTAAAGGATGAGTTCACACTTATTTAAAGTACATCTTAAAACAACTCTCAGGTCCCCAGGTGCTGTTTGCTGTAATCATTCCTCCTGTTTATACTAACTGTCCTGTTTTGTGATTTTATCTGAAGCTAATATGTGGCTTTAGCAGCCTGGGAGAGAGAAGTGAGAGTCTTTCACAGTTGCACCTTCTGTAGTACAAAATTCCCTTTGCGTCTCTAACCCTCCAAAAATAAAAAATAAAAAAATTAAAAAAAATAGCAGTGTCTGCAGAGGCACAAAGAGGAAATTTAGTACTAAAGGACCAACATTGGATACAATATCAAAGTTCCAAGTTCAAAGTGTTTATCATATGCACAGTTAGGAAACATGTTTCCCTGTACAATGAAATTCTTACTTTGCCGTCCACATGACTGCCACAAAATACAAATGAAATATAAAGTAGATAAATAAGTAACACAAAATCTAAGGCACTTTAAGCAGCAATTTAATAAAAAATATATAAGAATATAATAAAAGAATGTCTGCTGCATGGGAGCAGCATGTGCAGCTGTCAACAGTCAATGTGCAATTATGCATGTGCAAACAGAGAATGTAAACAATACAGGTCGACAGTACATGACGTATTTCCTGGTAACAAA
>NW_018127900.1:4136144-4160852 GCF_001952655.1 Monopterus albus
GCCGTTGGGCCTTCTTGACCAGCTGTGTGGTGTTAAGTGTCTAAGTGAGGTCCTCACTGATGTGGACGCCCAGGTATTTGAAGCTGCTCACCTTCTCCACCTCGAGCCCCCGGATGAACAGTGGCCGATGAGATCTCCTCTCCTTCCTCATGTCCACTATCATCTCCTTCGTCTTGTCCGTGTTGAGGCTGAGATTATTGTCCTTGCACCAAGACACCAGAACGGCCACCTCCCTCCTGTAGGCTGCTTTGTCCCCGCCAGTGATGTGACCTATCACTGTGGTGTCGTCCACGAACTTTAGGATGATGTTGTCTTTGTGGGAGGTGAAACAGTCGTGGGTGAACAGGGTGTAGACAATATGACACATGTACATTAGGAAAGGATTTCTTAATAACAGTATGAACATGAGGAATAATAACTGCAAGCAAAACCAGCTTCAATACGAGCAAATGACTACTGTTTTAATACAAACTCAAAAAACATTCTGAACCTGTCCTTGAAACACTAGGGTTTGTTACTTCCAGCACCATATGGATCAGGTGGTATAATATAGTGCGGTGGCGAGGTTTCTACCCTATGTAAGATAATTCATCCTCTTTGTAAAGAGACCGAGTTGGTAAACATGACCGTGGTGATTGTAGCTCATCAACCTCACATAATATGATTGAACTATTAAAGTTATATTTCTTAATATTTTTGTTACAGCAAATTTGATACTTTCAATGGCTCATATTTTTCTTACTATACCCCATTAAAAGTTGGTCATACAACCTTAATACCCCACAGACATAGCTTCTTCTTTGAATAGTAATGAAGCATGCATTAGCTTCTCCTGCAGCCTGTGACTCTTTCAACTTGTAACTTCAGTCTACCAGCAGCTGTGCACCCGCATAAAGCTGCCACCATGAGAGATCCACTGCCTGCATCTATCAGACACATAGACTGAGGACGCAGTGCAGACTGCTGGCAGGAGCTGCAGGTTTCACATTCAAATATTGATCAGAACAGATACAGAGGCTCACTAACAGGGCCAGAGACGCCCACGTTCACAAACTTGCGCCGGACTGGGCCTTTAAAGGATAAGCATAGCATCCAGCCGATCTCTGGCACTGTGCCCTAAGCTTTGTTTGTATTGAAGATATAAATCTTTAAAAACACGTCACAAACATACTTCTTTTTTAAAAATATAGCTCTGGAATTTCCTTAAATCTGGACTAATTAACTGTTCTGCTCACTTTGGGCAGGTAGAAATAGGTTAAGGTGGTGAATTCGTTAGCAAACAGTTGCTTATCTATGCATCCAGCAGTTACACAGCAACATTATTCATTTGGGTGTATAATATTCATTTGCATATATAATATCACAAACCTTATCCTCTAAGAGGGTTTCAGTGTGTTTGTTGCCTACATGGCCCCTTTATCTTTAGGGGATTGGGAGGATGGAAGAATGTGCTGCATCTATTACCATTCCACAATCATGATTTCTATGTCAGGGTCACATACTTTAAGGGAAACAGGATACCTTTGCTTCTGGTGGTGACAGCTGGTCAGAGAAAGAAAGGGGCACTCTGTGTGTTTGTGTGTCTGTGGCCGGTATTACTCACAATGTGGGGACAGAAACATGTTTACACACTGACATTATGGGGACCTGGCCTTCTTTGTGGGGACCTGATGCTGGTCCCCACCATGTACTGTAAATCACTGAATTTTAGGGTGATGACTTGGTTTCGAGTCAGGATTTGGAGCAGCCAAGTGTGGTTATGGTTAAGATTAGGTTTAGTCTCCAGGAAATTAAAGTACATAAGTCCATGTAAAGTCCCCCTGAGGAATGAAAACAAAATGGAGTGTGTGCAAGTTAGAGAGAGAGGATGCAGCTGCAGCCTGGCTACATGATGGTAGGAGGCCAGAAACAGATGGGGGCTTCAAACTTCACTGGAATATGATAGCCAGTTTGAAATATCCACATTTTTTTAAAACACGGATAGTTATACATAAGTTAACATAAAAATCTAAATTCAGCAATTTCCTTAGACCCTCCTAAGTTTTTACTGTATGCTCATGTACCTGGATGGTATTTCCTATTTCTCCTTCCTGCACACTTTAGGACTCTACTGTGAAATCCATCTGAAAAGGTAAGCCGCATTATACTCCATTCATATACAGGATGATCTTTTGTAATGACAACTGAGCTTCCCAAGACCATAAGCATCAGGTGATTATAGAGTCCTTCAGCGTAGAGCTGGAATCCAGCTTTTGTTCAGACACTTCACATTTGAAATGTGAACTGAAGGAAACCCAATATCAGGAATAAAAAAAGCCCTCAAGACTTTTAGTATACAGTCTCCTGAGACCTCACTCAAATGATACTAGCGATTCATACAGGAACATTACTTTGAATTCTTGTGTCTGAAGAGTAACCAGCTTGTGAATGCTGTGTAAGAGGTTGTTCCCCGATACCAAATCTGCTGTTCAGTAGATACTTTTTTGAAATAGACGATGATTTAAACTTTGATTTTAGTTGTGGACTGCATTATGCATCTTTTTAAATTTTATACATTAATATATTAGTTTGATTTCTAGCAGTTGTCAACAAAATAACTACTTAAACCTTAATACTACCTTAACCCTTGACCACAAAAATTTAATCAGTTCATCTTTGAGTCCAATTGGACATTTGTGCCAAATTTGAAAAAAAAGTTCTGCAAGGTGTTCCTGAGATATCACGTTCACAAAAATAAGGCGGCTGGACGGACAGGAAACCTGAAAACAAAATGCCTCCAGCCATGGCTATCCCCAGCACAGAGGCATGAAAACACAACACTTCTATAAGTGACTGAATTTTCACTGGTCATTGGGAGAAAGTAGGGCTGCAAAGAGAAACATATACTCTATGTTGTGAAGTGAGGGTCTATGAAGAGCCAATCCCCCCAGCAGGAGATGTTTTATTAGCTGTGTTTAAATGACCGGCTTGTTAAATATCAAGCGGCAGGCGGGCAGCCAGGCGACTGTGGCCTCAGGATCCACTGCACTGCTTTATCACTGGCTATTTTCACCCTCTTCAGAGCTTTATTTGATATGCTAGTGTGTAGACAGGGCTCTTTTGAGACACAATAATCACTTTTAACTTACTCTAAAATACTAGATTCCCACCTGTGAGTGGAAATTAAGACTTGGATGGTCCTGGGTCTTTCAATATCTGAACATCATCAGAGAGAGACAAAAAAAAGCAGGCCAGGAATGAGAGGTTAGATAAATTAAAAACCTTTCCTGAAAATGTTTATATCAATAGTGCAGATAACTAACTTGAAACCATACATGGATATTCATTCATACAATCAAAAAAAGATTATTGTTTCTAATAATATCAAAGCACCAGTTCTTAAAAAAAAAAAAAAAAAAAAAATGAAGTTATGTGATTCTTTTAACTCAAAGGTCATGGGAGCACATAAATGATCCCTGGAGATCACGGCTCTTGGAAAATATGGGATATTAACTGTGTTCTTTGATGATAATGACACAGATGGAACATCAGGAAATGGGAAAAGTCAAGCAAACATTTTCGATGCCAATTCATTTTAGGGCATTGCTCAGTTGTTGCTGATCATTTCCTCTCATTTCTCTTAAAAAGCAGCTCATGTCTGCCTGGTGCAGTGTTCACACCCCTCGGGAGTCAGCCACGTTAACACAGTTTTAATCTTAAAGCCAGGAGACATTTTCAAGGAAAGAAAAGCGTCATGAACATTATTCAATTAAAATAATTTAAACTTTGCAGTGATTCAATTTTTCCAAAGAAACACTCTTTTAGTAGACTAACGCAACCAATGTAGAGCTGCAGTGAGGAGTCAAATAACTGATTAGTTGGTTGATATAAAAATAATCAAGAAAGTTTTGTTAATTAGCCAACTGGTTTGAGTCCTGTTTTTTTTTTTAATGATCTGTGAATCTTCTTAATCTTTTATGATTATAAATTAAATATCTGTTTTAGATTGATCAGGCCATTTTAAAGGCATTATCTACCAAACTGTGATTCACATTTCTAGTATTTTCTGACAGTTAATAGATCAAGTAAACAACATAACTGAGAAAATATCGTCTTTAGCCTTCCTGCTGGCTATATTGAAAGAACATAATATAAAAATATCATACAAAATTTCATAGTTCCACACAACAACAAAAATATTCTCATACTTAGACAAGCCTAACACCAACATATATGTGGACTGCCTATTTTTATTGTCATATACAGTCTCCTAAACTGCAAAGGGGTATCAGACACTGTGCAACACTTTATGTACTGTAGATAGTTATTCTGCACTCAGTACAGTCAAAACCTGCTATTGTACTATCGACAGTGCTGCACAAATCACCTCCTATCCCACTCACGGTCAGTCAAAAAGGGAGTCTTCTGGTTGTTATAAAGGGTGGTGAGGGAAAGATTATCTTTTGCCAGATTTTTCTGTCTCAATTTGTTTTTCTCTTAAACTGTTTCAGCTTCTCCGTGGTCTGGGCTCATGTTAGGGGTGAAAAAGAGGACTTCTCGAGCTGAAGACATAAAATTGGCACTGGATTAAAATTAAGTTGAATGCAAACCTCAAGATAGAGCTCTTAAATTGTTCTATAGTAAAGAAGGTGAACTGAACTCGAGGATGAACTGAACAATGTCTGAAATCTGAAAAATGATTTGCCTGTATTGATACAGTGAAAACTGCTCCATAAGAAGCATGACGACAAGTATGTTCAAGATGACCAGCTCTTGCTGTGGAATACAACAATAATGAAAAAAGGACAGTCAGGGATTTGTCAGTCTTCACCAAAATATTTAAAGTAACCTTCATATATTAACAACAAACAAGTACTTTAAGTTCTCAGTCAACATTTACACATGATATGTAAACTGCAGATAACTATACAGGCAGCAAACCTTGAAGCTCTTCCAGGAACAGATCCCTAAACCTTACAGAAGACAACCTATCTACACAGCAACTCCAACAACACACTAGATTTAGAAACTTTATCATCAATTCTACCTGCGGCAGACTAAACAAAACTCTGCTGGATGAACTGCTGGTGTGCCGAGCAACACTTTGGTTATTTTGCAGCTCATTTGTGATTCTGGTTACACATCTGTTAGTCAAAACTGTTGCTGATATAGTATCATAATTTTCCATATCATATCACAGTATATAGCAAATCCAGGCTTTCTTTGATTAAAGGAAATAAATGTATAATGATGTCTTCACTAGAGCTTTTGCCTTGCCTGGAAAGGTGGTATTTAAATAAAGCAAAAGGTCAACCTGCATCCAGGTCAGGAGAAGCATGTTTGACTTCAGTGTAGCAGCATTCACATAATGTAACATTGATGAAAATCCTCAGCGTGGGTTTCCCGACTGCCTGTGATTCATCCGACGACTCTAGACTAGACATTGTAACACTCCTGGCAGCCTCAGAGACAAAGCTGAGCTCTGAACAATTTCTCATGTAAATACAACCTAACTTTGAAAATCCGTCTTTGAGCTTTGGGGCCTCAATGTGTTCTGAGAGCAAATAACAGCAGGGAGCAGGAGTCAGACGATTGAGTGCACAGTTCCTGCAGCTAGTGAAAAACTATGTAAAAACCTGGGTGAGAAACCAGGAAGAAGCGCTAAACAGACCAATTCTTTAGTTTGAGACAACATTTATGCAAACAAAGGCACAGAGGCTGATCGGATAAATCAAATAGCAATGACATGAAAACACGGCAAACATTTGGTCCAACAGAGTCGAAGCAGAACAAATCCTCCTGTGATTATATTCTACTAACCCCAGCCTGTTTTCTCTGTAAGAGACATGGCCTGAAAGCAAATTCTGGCAGCACAGACATAGTGTGGTATTAATGATGCACTGGGGAGTGGTTTGAGTCCACAACATATTTCATGAGCCAGAAGAATGAGCGCTGAGGTTTCTGGTCTGGGATCATCTGAAGAGTCAAGACCAAGCATCCCTCATGGAGTGCCCACAGGAAGTCATGGCTAGGAGTGTAATTAGAGAGAGGGAGGCCCCAGTCTGTGCTCTGAGAGGCTTTCTGTCCAAAAGATATAATTAGTATATACTGTGTCAGGATGTCACAGATTCTTAGTGAATCAGTTACATGAACTGTATGGCTGCAAAGTCATTCAGACAATAGTCATGCTGAAAATGTTCCTGATATCGTCAGGCATATCAATAACCTTGATATTCAGGCACCAGAGAATTTAGAAAAAATATTATTTTATCCCCTTTTGCCCTCTTCTTCGTCATTTATTACACCCGAGTAGAGAATTAGCACAGCCAACGTTTTATCTCAATACAACTTGAATGTTTCATTTTCTTTTGCAGTTTCTGACTATTTGTTTAAAATTTGCTTGAATGGAAACTTGATTAGTGGCTTGATCCACAACACGAGATTCAACGAACCTACCAATCAAAATTACAGCTCGTCCTTCACTCAGGACATGCTGCCAGTGACAATCATGTAGGAAGCAGCTACATTTCCTGTCAAAATAAAACGGGCAAAACTAACTAGGTATTTTCTTGTTCCATGTTTTCGCTGAAACAGATCAGAACTTTAAAACATAACCTTCCAAGTTTCTGCATGTTCATGTCTCCAACTGTGATGACTCTTCTGTGACCGCTTACTCACACAGCTGAATGATGTGTGTTTACATGTTGAAGAGTTTGGCGTTAGTGCCAGGCGGGATCCTGCTCCGGCTGTTTATGTTCATGCTGGAGACCAACCACCGTCGGCCGGCATCAATTTAGGCGAGAGAGACACAACCACCATGTGTGAGAGTTCTCTTACTGTAAATATTTCCTTAGCCGTGCATTTGTCGGCCGCCCTCCCTGCCAGTGCTCACATTTAAAAAGGTGTGGGCTTAGATTTAGACAGCAGTGGTGCTACAGTACATCAAGAGCTGCTGAAGATTAACTCTCAGTTAGAGAGTAAGTGACATAAGGTTTTTAGAGATGTTAGTCTGGTAAAGAAATGTATGCTTTTATTCAGTAGCCCAAGTTGGTTAACGAGGGCCTTCATTAGAACAAATCAGTCATTAGACATCCAAGATAGAAACTTGATCTAATATCAGTAGTCATGTATGCTGGACTCCAGTCAGTGAAAGGATTAGTCAAATAATTAATCAAACAGACTAAATTAATTGCTGCAACCATAGTGATAGTTAATACATCCATCCATTTTCCATACGGCTTATTCCTGAATAGGGTCACGGGGGGCTGGAGCCAATCCCAGCTGACACTGGGCCACAGGTCGCCAGTCTACTGTGATAGTTGACTGTTCGAGTAAATTTTAAATAGGTTGCTCCTGCTTCTAATTATTTTCTGGTGTTTGTAGCTCTCCAAGACAGTAAACTGAACATTTAGACATTTTAAATCACCACAGCCTCTGGGAACTTCTAATGTGCATTTGCTGAATTCTATAAAACTAATCATTAACTGAGACAATAACCTGTAGATTAATCAATAATGTAAATCATTAGTTGCGGTACTACAGCCTTCTCTCTCCTTTCTGAAGTGTTCCAATCACCAGATGGTTACTAGCTTGTTCAGCCGTTTGCCTCAGTCTCATCTACAGTGGTCTGGTTATCATTATGTATGAAGCCTTTGCCCAGGACTGAAAATTTAAGTGTGTTCAGGAAAGGAATTTATTGCCTGCACGTTTATACTGTACAATGAAAAACTTGTTCCCTAGCTGCACCCTTACACAGTAAATTGATTTTACAATAAGGTCACAAAATTCTACAGTGGATACTTATTTACACGCCATCAAACACTGCAGTGTGTAGGTTTTGTAGGGAGAATTTAAGAGCACATTACCCAATTTTGTGGGTTTATGACGGACATGACATACTGAAACCAGGACTGGGCAGATAGGGACCACCAAGATATTCATTGCTGGCTCATGGTGTTTTCTTAGCACGATCATTAACATTTTTAGTACATAATCATGTTAAGAATTCTGAAGCTTAGTTACTGTGTGGATTCATGAAGTCTGTCACCATCGTGGGGTGGGTGAGTGCCCCTCCCCCCAAAAAAACCTAATGCATCTTGTGTGGCATCTTATTTCACAAAAGCAAACACTAGCATGACTAATGCCAGAGCAGTTTCACTGGTCCCCCTTTTCTTTTTCCAAGCATTTGGAGGCTTTGGGGTATTTATCTTCCCAAACTATTTCAGTGTGAAAAAACACTTTTGTAAAATTCCTATCTAGAAAATGAGTGGCCATAACATATTACTTGGGTTTAGAGATAGATTTTTACAATAAATAGTTAGTTGCTATGGCTATGCTGAAGGGAAAACATGATGTTTCTCCATTGGAATGTCTCCTTAGTGTTCTGCCAAAGTAGGGAACCTGTGTATACTAGGAACTGCTAATAATTTGCTTAAGGGAACCCACATCTGGTCGGATGGCCAAGGCAGAGGTTAAGAGTGTTGAAACGGGGCCACTGCTCCTTGCCAGTTGCAGACTGAGAATAGGGCCTAATGTTAAACAAAAATCTTAACTGCAGGAAATAGGCCTGTTATCATAATATAACCATTTGCCTTGGCTGGTGTCCAGAGCAAAATTGGTCCTTGTTTACTATTTTTCAGTAGGGCCAAAAGTTTATGGATAGATAAATCACTAATCCTTAGCAGAGCAACTGCAGTTACCGAGCTGTTTATTTTTTGTATCGTGGCCAAAAATGAGAGCAAACAGACGGAACAAGTGTGAAAAAAGGCAAGTTTGTTTTCACAGCCATCAGCATTGTTTGAGGGCTTAAATGATAATCTGAACAGTTCCACCCTCTGAGCACTGATGAGAGCTCAAATGCTTCACATCTTCTTACAGCAGCAGCTGCTTTCAGGAACAGAAGCAAACTCAGAAAAGTGTTTAAGAGATGCGACCTGGCTGGAACCAAACTGAAATCCAGTAAAATGATACAAGTACAGAGATGTCTTTTAACAAATCAATCTACAAATGAAGAAGATGGAGGTAGATGATAGAGGAGAATGAAAGAAGAGAAGGAATTTTTGGCAAGGCATTTGTATTTTAGTATCACAGATGACAATTTTGGCCTCAAGGGTCTCACCTGTGCTCTGCACAAACTGCTGATGAAGCACTACTTCCACTCACTAAACAGTCACCTCTTTTTTTGTAATAAATTAACTCAAAGTGACAGCATTGCATAGTTTGACCTACAATGAAAATGACCTCTCACAGCTCCTCTGAAAGACCCTTTCAGACAACAGACCTAAGCTGCTCAATGGAGACTAGGAACAACTCTCAAATCAGTGCAGTGCTTTGGCAGCATGCCCTACCCTGCAATTCTGGTTCCTCCATCAAGGTGTCGCTTTCCGACAGAAATGTTGAGCCAACCACATCCATATGACTTGCCAGATATTTGAGGTTATTAAAGCAGGGGCTTAGTGGCCTATGCTGATCCTCAGTTATGTGTATGGTAAAGTTTTAGGTCCCTGGGACAGCTCGGCACCCTTGTTACTGCACCAGACCTGCTGAGAGAGGCGTAAAGTAAAAAGAAAAGGCCAGCTGGGAACATTTAAAACCTAGGCTAGCATATTATGTTTTTCCAGACATAAGGTAAAAGCCTTTTCACTTCTATCGCTATCAGCTTATACGACTTTCTCAAATGGGGGTACTGGTTGTGTCACTCAGTTTGTTTTGAGTTTTATCTGCCAAAGACCCGTTTTTTTTTTTTTTAAGAAGCAGTTTAGAAATTTTAAGGTAAAAAATTTGGGGTGGGACTAACAGGAAACAAGTTCAGGGCAAAGAGAACATAATGGAGAATTTTTCAGTTTTTTCCTGTGTAAATAGCCAAGTGTTCACTGTGACTTTCCCTGATGTGCCCCCAAGTGGACAGAAAAAAGTGCTGCAAGTGAGAGAAAATAAGGTAATGGCGAGAATAAGCCTTTGAAACTTTAAGGTCACTCATCTTCCACACACCCAAGTATGTTTCATTTGAACAGAACATTTGCTTAGAATTCTATTTCTGAGAAAAATTTGGCTTCTATATCAAGCGAGCTGTGCATTTCCCAAACACACACACACACACACACACAAAATAAAAATCACCATTAACATCTGCAATACTGCAAATGAGCTTTCCATCTTTTTGCCTTTGGTCACTGACACAGTGACTCACTTAAAATACTTTTTAGGGGAAGGCAACGGCTCTGTTAAAGGTTTAGTTATTTTTAATGAAAACAGGGTGGAAAAAGTTGTATTACCCTGACAAATTCATCTGTACAAAACATTTGCATGAGGTAATTTTTCATGGTACAAATTGGGAAATGACATCTTTATGGATTACATTTACATTGACTCTAGATACTGTTTTTCATGTTTTAACAGAACAAAAAGGAAGGTTGTTCACAGACATCTAAAGTTACTGCATTTTGTTGACATTTTAATGCTATAAAAGCCCATTTGTTCTAAAAATTGGTTCCACTGTTATCAAAACAAAGTATAATTTCATTTTCAGGGTGGGACAGGTAAAAGTCTGTGTGAGACAGCCCAGTCGATTTTTGTCTCCAGGCCTATCTTAACCATCTCAGGGAAGCGAAAGTAGAGGGCTGCAGACTCTTGTCGGAGTTCATTTCCCTCAAACCTCCTCGTCTCAATGAATTCCAGATGTTTTTCAGACGAAAGTGAATTCTATGAGGTGGAGGGGTGCTTGCAGTTGAGAAGAGTTTTTCATTTTCTGCACAGTATGTATAATGTACACATGGTTTTTTTCCATCAACCTATGATGCAGTACAGGCCCGTTACAGGGGACAGGACTCCATGGTCGTGCCTGAGACATTTTCTCCGTAATGTCTTGGTGTAAAACCAGCGAAATCATTTACATTTAAAGCAAACACAAATGCAGAATCTAATTTATATACAGTAGTTTGCTTGTAGCAGTTATAACTGTGAGCAAGCCCATACCTAGTATATGGACTAGCAACTCAATTCCAGTAACAGCCACCACTGAAACTATTCTATGTCTAACAAAGTCCGATCTAGTCACTGTGTGTGGTCCATCTTACTGGAACAACCCGGGGTAATGATTTCATGAAAGGAAGAAATATTCTGCTCTCTATTTTTAATAAACATCAAATCATTCTTGCCTGAGGGCCAGATGAAAAGAGGCCTGGACCTAGTGTTCCTCTTGGCATGTAATAAAGTGGCAGCCCCCATATAAGATTTCCAGACAAGGGGAACTAAATGGAAAAAAACTGATGAAATGCATTTATTGTCTCTGCAGTTTCTACAAAGTCTACACTGTGAGAAAGATTCCAGAGTACAGCGTATTAATAAGATGTTTCTGCTTCTTGTAAACAGCAGCACTGGAAGTGTGCACTTGAACATTACTCTAAACTCTTCTATAAGCATGTTTTTGCTTTTAGCTACATGTGGTTTCTTTTTTTGTCAAATGTGAATGGAGCTGATCTGAGAAGTGTGTTAGTGTTTTACCATGAACTTTTCTGACCCCTCATCATATCTATTAAGGCATCCCTCAAACGAGCACCACCACCCTCGACTTCTAGCCATAAATCATGGTTTCATGCTCGCCACTCTTTAGCCAGCTTCACTCCACTAGGACTGCAGACTCACTGTTTGCTTTCCTTCCTGGTAGCGGCACATGTTGGCTACTGCGCATGACATTGGCAGCAGATGTGGCGGGGCCTAGAAAAAAATAAACTGGCCGACGATGATGCCGTCCACAGAAGCTAAATATTGACTTAGTGACCTGTAATCAGATTAACACACGACAGAATGGAAATAAACAGCAACATTTAGTCGTGTCGTCTCTGCTAACCCTCCCACCACATCACAGGAACCCCAGCTTGCTGGAAAAAACCAGCGCCTGGGGCTCTCAGCTCAGACGATCTGGTAGTAACAACATGACTATGACACCAAGGGGTGGGAATAAGAAAATTGAGTCACATTATAATGTATGATGACATATGACATTGCTCTGCCTCCAACCAGCTCTACAATCAGGCTTTGGAGTGAAAGGTCTGGCATAGACTCGTAGGAGACTAATGAATTTCTTCTTTAATTTAAAAACTTTACTCAAGATTTCAAACAAAACCAAAAGACTTTTGAAGATGAAATTATTGAGTTCACAACTACACAGCACATTGAAGCTATATCTGACTTTGTAATACACAACAACAAATAAGTAAAACTGTTTTGGATCCACTGTTGTTTAGAGCCAATATTTCTGTATCTGGCAAAACCTCAGGCAGCCTGTTGAAGAGATAACCTTTCTCTGCATCTGTTTATGAGATCAAAGTTAATTCAAGCATCTGTTTATCTGCCTGAGTCAAAGTACTAGCTCATTTTCTACAGAGATAGAAAACATTAAGCCTGCATTCTCGGAGCTCTATAAATTAAAGCTCCAAATACAAGACCTTCATGTGGTTGGAATCTGGAGATTAAACAATGGTTGTAAATCAGTCGCATCTGGGGTGCAATAAATCTGTCGTTCTAACTATGGGCTCATCTTGTTCACCCTAATTTGAAGAGTTCTCGGTGCAGATGTAAAGTTCACTTTGGGAGCGGAGTATTTCATGCAGTTGTCGTTCATCCGTGAAAATCAGTTTTTGCTATAGATCAGTATGTACTTGGAATGAAATTGCCCATGAATTTCAGTGCTTACTGCAGATAGTTGCATTTATTTCCTAGGATTATCTTGCCTCCCAAAAAGGGTTTTTCTTTCCACTGATCTGCAAAAATGTACATGATTGATTCAAGGATGACTCATACAGCCTCACAGTCTGAACTGAGAACTTCCAGCAAGTTCCACCATGCATCTTATACCCTAAAATATATCCCAAAATTTTCTTGACTCCGAATTATGAGTGCACCTGCTGCCATACCTGCAGAAACTAGTTGTGTTCTAGGTTATTATTAAACAAGAAACACTATCATAGGTTTGTGCATTAAAACTCTAGTCATTCCAATAGACGCATAGCCATGTGTGTTGAAATATGACACATTATTATAAAGTCATTTGTTTTATTTCCTATTCAGAATACATTATTGTATCATTATGTTGGTGAAGAAAAGCAAACCTCTGATCAAACCGTAGTCACATCAATATTTGACTTTCATGCGTAACTATTATTTCTTTGCGCGTCTCCCAGACTTGTTTGTAGCAGATGTTTGGGAACTGATTCTGTATTATACACCAAACCATCTGTTAATAATTCACTCTTTAATTGTTTTGTTTTCCATGAATTAAACACACTCAGAATGAATGTTCAGAATCTTTTAACATTTGCCAATGGACCAAACTAATGAGGGATATGAAAGCGTTCTGCCGGGCTTGATGATATGGAGCACTTAAGCTTCCAGCCGCATGCTTTTGTAGCCTGTATGTGAAGTCATCAATCCGAAGTACTGTGAGAGGATACATTTCTGTTAGCCAAATAAATATCTTAGTTAGACCACACCAAACTGGTGTGGAGTGTTTCCAACAAGCTGCACTCAAGGTTTTTACACAAGTTTGGTGCTCTCCTTTCTCCAGCCTTCTAACAAGCACTTTGAACTGCTACATACAATGTCTTTTTTCAAATTCAAGAAAGCAACAACCACTCAAACTACATTAAAAGGCATCCATCTTATTGTATGCAACTGTAGCCTGCCTGGAAAGTACAGTAGGGATAGCACATTAAATTCAAGAAGCTATAGCATCCAACACCACTGACATGGATAAAGGGGGGAAACAAGTAGAACTTTTACAAATTTACTTTGATAATTTAGGGATTAATGACAAATAATTTGAATCATCAAACACAAGATGGGAGCCATATCTTACTATAGTAATAAAAGCTTTTTCCCATACACCATAAGCAGCAGGTTCTGAACCCGACCCAAGCAAGATGGCTGCCATATGGCTCCATTTGTGTGTGGGAACGCACTTTGAAATTTCCTCTGTATTGTTAAGATCTAAATGAACTATCCAAATGTTGCCTTTCATTTTAGTAGGAGGCTGTAATTGTCAGATGCCTTGATAAATTGTCATCTTAGACAAATTTCTTCCGTGGCCATCTGGACCATTCACAAGTTGGCCCATTAGCCTGTCTTCCATGCCTGCAAGTTTTTGGCCTCACTACACAGGAGAGGAGATAGCAGCTCAGATGACGCCAAAGGTAATCACAGGAAGTCAAACAGGTCCCTGCCATTGGTGCACAGAGCAGACTGATAAGTTGGACAAAAGTGCAGAGTGGAGATTGAGGAGGAGATTTTACTCCAGGCCAGGCTAATTGCCGGTCAGATTGGTGGATCGTTGGTTAATCAAGATAGCAGCAAATTGATTATACCCTAGTCAGTCCTGTGAGTCAGGGCCTGGTTCCCTCATGTTAAACTGCTCCATCATGGGAAAAACAAAAGAGCAATCAGGAAACGAAAACAAATGCTACAGATTCAAGCTAAGGCATGTACAACATGATTTAAATGTAGAACATTTAATTACCCTGGTGGCAGGTCACAGAAATAACCAATCATGAAAACGCCAACCCTGCTTTTTCTCAATTTTTTATGCCTCCACACTGCTGACGTTATGTTTTTGGGTTGTTCATCCGTACGGTTCTTGTGAATGTGATATGTCAGGAACTCCTTGAAGGTTGATTAGATTTTAGTGGTTAAAGGTCAAGGTCAGTAACCTCACTTCTGTCCCATACCCATGAATTTGACTGGTTGATGGAGGCATACAACCATGAAGCAGTAATTTTAGTTTTATTTCAACATTTGTTAACCAGGCTAATTAAAGGTTCCACTGAGGTTAACAACTACTTTATCAAGGGGGCCCTTTGCCACTGCCGGCATAATGCAGGCTCAACAATGGCCTGACATCCCAGGATCACAGATTTTATACAGCACAACATGGCACCAGAGCTGCGGTTGTGCTACATCTATACATTAGTCTCTCTGCCTGCTGAAGTGTACACTGGGTTAATCAGAGATTTCTAATTGAAAACAGCTGGCTGCTGCTGCTGGAAACAACACTGACAAAAGCAGTGAGAGTGAACTAAAACCATAGGACTGCAGCTCACAAAACCG
This sequence comes from Monopterus albus, assembly GCF_001952655.1. Taxonomy (NCBI): domain Eukaryota; kingdom Metazoa; phylum Chordata; class Actinopteri; order Synbranchiformes; family Synbranchidae; genus Monopterus; species Monopterus albus. The sequence continues at coordinate 4,151,223 of NW_018127900.1, forward strand.
TGTACAGAACAGTAATTATTTTCAGTTTCTTACATTGCTCAAATAAGTATATTCACAACTAAATAAATAGAGCTGTGGTTTAATATGATGGACAAAAACTTACAGGGGCACATGTCATTGTCTGTGCGTAAATAGACAGTACAGCTCAATGTCTTGGATGTATGCTTCAACTTTGTGGAGACACAAAGGATCTATTATGCTTCTTGCTGATGCAAACACATCATTGGGCACAAGGATTTCTGCTGCTGAAATACAGTAAAAGGGATGGAGAAGTGGAGACAGAGCAGTGCTCCTCTTAAAATTACATTTACTGTATATGTCACATAAACAGATTTGAGCCTCAGCTGCTCTGTTGCCATTTTATAGCTGTCCTCCAGCTTCAGTCAACACTTATTTTTGCAGATTTCACTGTGAATTTCACAATGAAGCCATTCAGTTGTTGACTGAATAAATTCAATAAAACATCAAGCTGAGATTTGCCATGGATGAAGTTAAATCCACCCTGTTTCCATGTGGGAATGGCTGAAGATAGGATCGCAGCAGAGAAGGGGAAGGAAAACCCTTGTTTATTCTTTAGTTTTCTCCAAGGCACTAAGAAAATGCAAACAAGGTTTCCATTGTGAAAGAACACGTCCTTTGTGTACCCTGCCACTGAGTTCTGTTTCCATAGCCCTGTGCTCTCCACCCTCTAAATCATATAATAATCCTGAATTACAATGACATGGGCAGGATAGAGTTTCTTCTGTGTCAGACGTTTCTGTCAGACTGTCTTAAAGTTCTGTCTTGGCCAAGAAACCTGAGCCCCACTCCATAGGCAGCTCAACACAATGAAGAGGTCTGATGTAAAAGCCATAAAACTTTAAGGCCTGACGAAAGAGGAGCGGCTGCCTTTAACTTGTGTATTTTTGGTGCCAGCAGCATCCAACATTGATTTAATCAGTCAACCAAAGGAACAAGACCAACAGACTCCAGCCATCATACCAGCTTGTGAGATTGTACTTTGATACAGCAGCGCCTTGAGCCATCATCAGCTCACATTTTACTATCATCATTATATGCTGATGTTGCAGTTATAATGTTCACCATATTAGTTTAGCATGTTAGCATGCTAACATTTGCTAGTTTTATAGCTATTTTGTCATAAACCAAAGTATTGGCCGAATTCTATGAATAATGAATATGTACAGAATAGCAGCTGTAGGAACACTACACAAAACAGTTTCTCAGGAACTGCAGGTGCACATGCAAATGTGTGCTTCTGACTCTGACTTGCCTACAATTCCTGTGCATCAATAACTTCGTAGAAATACAGTTTCAATTTCCTCTCTCTCCTTCTGTTACTTCCTCCCACCTTCGCTCTTCCTTCAGCTCTCCTTTCTCTCCTCCTCTCTTATTGGCTGTTGGAGACATGTCTGTGGTTCTGTGGGATTCTCCCATGTAAACAGGCTTTTTTACTAGCAGCAGACTGCCAAAACCCCTCAATTTGTTACTTTTCCAAGTCAGTTAGTGTTTTGTGGCTTGTGAGGTGTTAGCAAAGGTACTTCAAGGTGAAACCTCAGGCAAAGTGAGGCCAGAGATGGAAGAGATGTGGTCGGTGGCTTGTGTTGGGTTGCAGGTGTGCTGAAAGTACAAACCAGCAGACTGCCTCCAACAGAAACGAACATAACCATCATCTGTTTACACTTCAGACTATGTTTTAACTTGACAGATGTTGCTTCTTAGTAAATTAAACCATCAGGTTGTCATGTTAACTGGAATGTAGCTAAAGTGTGTAACTGATGGTCACTGGCAGGCTGTGCACATCCACAACCTGGCATCTGCCCAGTCTGAACCACAAACCCACCATTCATTAGCAGCACATGGCTGTGGTAGGTTAATATGTAAAGCACTGAAGTGGAACGAATCAATAATGAAAGATTGTTTATTCCAGCCCTAGTCATGACAGCTTACAAGTTATTATCACAGCCAGAAATGAGGTGCAGAGGTATGTTTAGAGCTGCCTAATTCAAACCTAATTCTCTGATTTATTGATGCTCTGAGCTGTTTGCACTTGTAGCAGCTTGTCAGATAAGATACCTCTAATCTAATGTGACAATGCTGGTACTTGAGGTTTCATATGTCAAAGGGATGCCCAAACATGACTGTATCTGATCAAACCAGTTTTCTTTTCATTACACAACTACAGATTGCATATTAAAATATTGCTGGTTGTATTATAATTAGGATAAAAATTGCCCACCAAGGATAGGGTTTGGTGACATTTTTAATCAAACTCAAATTTGGTATCTAACTCATTTATCAAATCAGACACTGAATCTTATTACTTTAACATTTGTTAGTGACTTAAAATAACTACAACTCTGTCTAATCACTTTTTATTGGCTCAGAAGACAGAAACATGAGTGTTTAGCTGCAGACTAAAGCTCACAATCTGTATCTACAACCTGAGAATTAAATGAGGAGCACAATATACCAAAATGTTTAAAAGAATGAGGAGAGATAATGCATTGACAAGAAATTTGTTAGCATCACAGCTTAATACATATGAGAGTTTCACTGAGTGGGAACCAGATTTAGAATGGTTGTGGCTAAAATAAATCAGTCCTACCCAATATCAAAACAAACAAAACTAATCCAAGCCAAACGGTCTGCATTGACTGAAACTACTTTAGAGCCACACAGCAATTAGTCAGTTGTCTAAAAAATAATTAGCAAGCATTTCCATAGTCAGTTAATTGTTCAGTCAAGTCATTTTTCAAGCAACTATGCTCTAAGACCATATACAGAAGTTGTCAGTCCCCTGACAGATCAGCTAGTCTTTCCTGTCTGATTCTGCCCAGTTGTTGCCAAGACAAATCCAGATGGATACACTTTCTGTTAATTGGATCAAATGTGTGATCATCCTGTTACAGGACACACTATACAACCACCAGGCTTCTTTGCCAGCCTGAGAAATGCCGAGTATGCTTGTGACATTATGATAAAATGGTGCACATTGAAAGATTTCAGCAGCCTTTGGTAAACAACTTAAGTGTCAGTGGTTTTTGTGGGTGTCAGTACAGTCATATGAAAATAATTTCAGATGGGATTTAGTTAATGCAGACAAAGACATACAACTGTCTTGGTCATCTGTGCATATGTGTACGATACACAGCCACCACCATTCTACAAACACTTGCCCACATATTTCTTCCACTGCTTGCCTGTTGTCTTTTCACAGCTCAACATGTTCTCCAAATGCACCAAGGAACAGATGAGAGAAAGAGACAGAGACACTGAAAGGGTGCAAGAAGGAAGGATGGATAGATAAGCAGGGGAAGGAATATAAATATGTGTGTGTCTGATGATTCACTCCTGCAAAGAGAAGAAGTAGAGGGTCAAAGAAGGAAGGAGGAAGGAGAAGATGGCATGTACACATCCCTGGCCAAGCTGGAGAAAACACATGCTGGGTTCCCACTGGTAACTGAGTTAATCATGAGATCGGCCAGGACTGGTTTCACATTCTCCCTCCTTCACTCACTCTGTTTCACACTCACAAACACACCATTTGCCTCTCTGCTCTGTCAACTTGCATTTCTTCTTCCTGTTTTTGCAAGCTTCCAACTGTTACAACCACACAGCCTTGCTATCCTCCCTCTCTGTTTAGGCTTCAAATCTACATCATGTTAGAGCTGAAATCACTGGTCAGTTAGTTTAGTCAGCAAGTTGAATATTAATCAACTATCTGCAATTTTTCTTGTTCTAGCTTCTTAATTGTGAGGATTGGTGCCTTATTTCACAGTGAACTGCATATTTTGGGGATTTTGGACTGTTGGTTAGAGCAAACAAGCCATTTTCAGAAACTACCACAGGTTGGCCCAACAAAACACTCGAAGTTATTTTTTTCCTGTCCCCCCACCCCAACAGATTATGTGATTGTGAAATTAACAGTTGCAGCCCTGACCAGGTTATAGTACATATGAGACAGCATGTAATTTGCCCTACTGTCATATATTTATACTGGAAAAATACCCACCCAGCCCTACTTTATGGATATCTATAATCTTCTTGAGTCATGTGTCTTTATGTGCCTGTAGGTGAAAATGTATCCCGCTTTGCTTCTTTTTCACGGGGCACGGGGTCAAACCAGAGCACAGAAAAAACCCAGGAGATATCTGGAGAATGCCGAACATGGCTGACAAATGAAGACACAGCTGTGCTCGTCTGAGAGCTCCCCAGTCTCTCAGGAACGTGGAGTTATGAGGCCTCTTACACACGACTCTGTTTGCTTAGTCTCTGACACAGAAAGGCAACCAAAAGGAAGGGAAAGAAAAGGACGGAGAGGGGTGAAACAAGAGTGGGTGGGTGAAAGACTGATGGTGAAGTGGAGAGATCAAAGTTAGCACAAAGACAGATCCCATAAAGAAAGAGCAATACCAGGAAGATATTGGAGGGACATTGCTGTTATTGGAATGCTCCAACACCCTGCAGGCCCCTCAACACATGATCAGCCTGGAAAAAGAAGAACACGAGGAGGTCAGACCGTACAACTGTTAACGTGATATGTCCCTGTAAAAGAAGAGTGACAAACATAAACGTCCGCTGCATTTATTCATCATAATCTGTGGTCACGAGGGTGTCTGGGCTTTTTTCTCATAATTGCAAATATATTCAGTTGTTTCTTAAAAGAACACAACTTGCGATGTTATGTATTTTGAAAAGTAAAAATATTTGCCAGACTCATGTCGCATTTAAAACCAGAGGGATATATTTTATTCAGCAACCGCACCCTTTAGTAAATTTGCATGTTTTCCTATCGAACTTTCTTGAGAAATTAGAAGAAGAAGAAGAAAAAAACTCCTGCATGTTTTACAAGTAAAACCTTTGAGCAGCCAATCACATACTTTAATGAGATGCCAGACCTTGTGCTGTAGCTTTTTTTTTTTTTTTAAAGATATGTGTTTTTCCAATGGGTTTGACTCACTTGGAAACTAAATGATAGTTAAGGTTGAGATTCCAGAACTTGGTTTCTGTCTGAAAACTGTAAGATTCAACCAATATCCTGCCTGTTTGGCTTATTCACTGCATGTCGTACATTGCTGGTGACTGCCAAAGTATGCTATAATATGTTGTGTGTATTTTCATTCAAAACAACAGCTCATACAAGTAACTTTAATATCAATAAACACACATATGATGTGACAATTATCTCAAGTAAGTTGATTTTTATACCAGCTTCAAGCGATGTATAAAAACACAGGCAAATCTAAAACATTATGCTTTGGAAAATGAGCAAGAGTAACAGATTACTGGACACGTTGCAAAACCAGTGGTATGGTCTGTTAAAATTTACACTTTAAAAATGACACACACCCAGAGACATCCCACAGCTTCGTCCAAAAGGTGTCAATCACTGCTCCATGTTGGTGGCCTGGTGATGTCAATATCAAGACTAGACCCACATACACACACAGAGTTGAAACAGCTGGCCAAGCTAAACCTGCAGCAGCAAAGGCAACAAGTTCATTTGAAGACAGGGGTTCTCTTTGAAGTGGTGTCACTCGGTCAGTGAGCCAACACTGTTGTGAGCTGAGGATGATTTACAACCTCTGCAGCTCACCTCTGCTTTCCCACATCTGCTGCAACACTGCTGGTGACAACCCAAGCAGAGAACTTGTAAAGGTTCATGTAAAAGCACCACGAATACCACTTCTTAACCCAAATGAGTTTTCATTTTGTGATGCATTATACAACCATTTAAAAAAATGCATTCAAGAATTAATTTAGGCTTTGCTTGGCTAGTTTATGCTCTACGGTTCATTGTCAAACTACAATAATTATCCTTCTTGGTTTCTTTTCTATTGCATTTGTGGTTTGAATATAACATTTTAATGTGTCCGGATTTAATTCCGGATCTGTTGATGAATTTACGCTACAACCAGCTCTCAGTCGGTGGTGGAGAGAAACATGAGAGATCCAGGGCGAGTTAGTCACAGCCCAATTAACTAGTAAACTAACTCCCCCTGCTGGCCACAGTCAGGTACTAACTGGCAGCTAGAAATGTGCTGGGAACTCTGGGCTGCACAAAATGACCTGTAATCAATATCAAAATAAATCTGAATATTTAACCTGATTATTGAAATAAAACATCAGTGCATGAGTTTTTTTTTTATCTCATATTCTGACTTCTTATCCATTTGTCCTTTATATTTATAACTTGACCAATTACTGTAACAGACAGCTCTGTTGGCTGTCCGGTTGTGTCTTCTCCCTTCCTGATCGTGGAACAATTGTCCTAATATGATCAGAACAGCAGTCACATCCTTCCTAAAGTTCTCTTTTCAGCTGTTACCTAATGTCCCCTCAAAGGTTTCCATTAAACTGAACTTGCACCTGTAAAACACTGCAGTAACACTGTACGAGTCATGTCACTTCTAAGAATCTGCAGAAGTTCAGCTGCAACACCTGGCTGGAAATATTAAAAGCTTCTTTAGAAGATCTCACTTCAACATTAAGACATACAACATACTTATACTGTCTTTTTAAATTCTGGGTCAAAAAGTGAAAAATAGTGATATTAAAACTAAGTTAATTGATTGTTTAATAGGCAGAGCTATTCATTCTGATAGTTGATTACGCCTATTAAAAATATCCAAACACCTGCTGTTTGCAAAATGTCAGATGTGAAGATTTATTCATTTAGTCTTGTTTCTATCATGTAAATTGAGCAATTTGACATCACCACCTTGTAGAGCTACACTGACAGACGGGCCGGACCATTACTGACAAGTCTCAGCGAGACCGGGCTAAATAACAGATATACCTCTCTTTATAATGCAGCCTCCGAAATGATCATACAGCTGAATGAACCCCTTTCTAAAACAGTTTGAACAAGAATGGAACATTATCAGCTTCATGAAGGAGGATTTTGCAGGGCTGCTGTATTCGACTGCATGGAACTGCCAGTTGAGTTAAGTGTAAATGTTTAGTCAAACCAGCCAATCATCACTGTACTGCATCTTTATTCAACAACATGCAAAGTACACCACCATTCAGCCACAACAAACATGTACAGTCATTGTATTATGGCTGCAATAAAACCAGCAAGACATGCATACATACTGCCTATTAGAGCCTTTTGCTTTGGGACAGTACGACACCGACAGAACATTACACAGCCAGCAGTGTATGATCAATTGTTTCAGACTTATACAAGGCAGACCCCCGGCCAGCATCCATTACATACCTGTCGCTCCACATTCACGTGCTTTTTTGACACCAGTGTAACATTATTAAACATCCCACACACCCCCTCCTGAAAATTAGAGCTCAGCTTTTAAAAACATGCATAACTTCTGACTCAAAAACACAAACAGACAAAGCCAAAGCGGGTTCTCAAAATTGCTACCTTTGTCACCATAAAATTATAAAGATAACATCATCGTTTACATAGCTATAAAAACATAATGCACCATGGATTTATGAATGCTTCAGTTTTCAAAATTATGTCTCTCAGAAAAGCTAAATACCTTTTTGTCAGTCTGTTCCCTTTTCCTAAGCGTTTCATTCAGTCGCTGCGGTGAGATAATGGTTTATAAATCACAGGGTTGGTAACTGAGACACTTTTGGCAGGCACACAAGCGCGTCAGGCCACAACGAATGTGGTTTTCATTTTCAGCGCATGCCAACGCTCCAGCCAATACCAATCACCAGGGAAAGCTTGTGAAAACCATGATGGATTTCACAGACATGGATTTGGAGCTTGGGATTTCATCACAGATCTATTTAAGCTTTTATGTAATTTGGTTATATACACAGAATCTCTTTTATCTTATTATCTGTCCATTTTTGACCCGAGAGCCTTGTTGGAAAGTATGGTGTAGGAAGGGCAAGTCCCATTAAAACTGACTTATTTTATTAAACTTAAGCAGCGTGTGTGTGTAAGTATGTGTGAGTGTGGGAGAGAGAGACAGAGAGGATGAATCAGGGGCAATACTGACTAACAGAGTTGAGAGAAGGTAAAGCCAAAGTTCCACACTGTGGTGTTCTGTTTAAAGAGCTCTGCTGGCACCAGTAAAAGATAAGAGCTGGGCCTCTAGTTTTCACAGTTTTAACTAAGAAATGATTTGCTGAAAAACAAAATGTCAGCCAGACAGTAACAGGCTGCTCCAACCTACTGGCCTCAGTGAGAAAAGACAGAGACTGATGTTGTTCGTGAGAACAACAGGTCATGCTTTCTCACCTGCGATGATTCCTGTTCGAGTTCTAATCCAGGAATCCACACCTCTCTTCATGACCACATTTACACTTATGAGCGATTCAAATGTGCTGCTCATATCTGGATATTTTGCACATTTGAAATATCTCCCTTAGAGATGATGCTGCTGAGCTCTGATTAATCCCAAGTATTTTCTCTATGCTACAAAATATGTCCATTGTCTCAGCTGCTGCCTTTTGGGCTTAAAACCAGATATTCTGGTGCCTTGTTGATGCCTTTGTTTGGAAGATCTGCCTGGACTGGTGGAAGATCTAAATGATCTCCTTTATTTATCCCTTTACTTCATAAATCTACTTTTTGTTTCCATCTTGGAATCTTATTAATGGGAGGAAACCCAATTACTTCACTAAATAACATTTGTTATCAAAAATAGTCACGTGTCTACAGGGTTTGTTCTTGGGCACTACCAGTCACAACAATTGATTTTTTTTTGCCTACACCATGGTATTATATCTTCTCTCTCCAGTAAGGACCCACCATATTTTAATGGACGACTGGAGGTGTTGCATCAGATTTACATCAAATTGTGCAGATGAGCAGTTCAGCAGCAGTGCAAAACACTGACATTATGAAGCTGCTGGACAGCAAGACATATCAGGTCTGCATCATGCACATTTAAAATCACAGCTTGTAGCATATGCTCTGAATAAATGCCTCCTAGCACGATACAGTAATCAGCAGATGACCATCAGAACAATATGCTGTTTCCCCTAGAGTTACAGGGAAAGCATGCAACAGGCCCATGGCAGTCATATAAAATAAATATAGCATCTGCTAGTGGCACACGTTTGAAAGACTAGGCATCACAAACAACAACTTGCAACAAAATCAAAAAGGCCTATGTGACAAGACCAAAGCACACTCATCCATCTCCTGTTATCTCATGCGATGGCCACTGCGTAAAACAACATGACAGCATTCTATCTAAACAAAGGCAAACATCAGCAAGCAGCCAGCAGATGCCAAACACTGACCACCAGCAAAGTACACAGAGCACTAAACAGACAGCAGCAGCAGATCAAGTTCACAAAATCTGAACATAGCCAAGACACGTACATACAATTTTCATGGGTTATTAACATACAAGCAGTAAATTCCTACCTTGTAAGAGTGAAGCAGCACACCTGTGGCACATCACAACACATGAGAAGATAGGGTAGAAATAGGTTATTCCTCCAGAAGTATTCCTTTATCAATATGATCAGATTCCTGACAAGTTAGCCTGCTAATTAAAGGCCACTTACTGTTCCTATCGAGACGCAAACGCATCTGGCGGGTGGAGTCATTAACTCAATTAAGCCGAACACACCGCTGAAAGGGTGCGTTGGATATAAGCTGCACTGAGCAGAGGTTGTCAAGTGTGAGTGTAGCAC
>NW_018127900.1:4164041-4166257 GCF_001952655.1 Monopterus albus
TGTGTGGGGGGATAACTGTACAAAAGGCTAATTAAAACGTTTTTCCACAAGTGTATCACGCTGGACAATAGGTTCATTGTGAGAATTCGTTGTGGAATTAACGTGCCTTGTACAGCAGTGTAAAATTCCGGGTGGGAAACAGGATTAGTGGGAAAAAATTGCATTAGTTTAGGGTGATTGCTGTCCTGTTGAGATAAAACGGTGGAATTGATTGGGAATTAACCCCCAGAAATTGTGCGCAGAAGGGGTTAGCCTTCTGTAGAAGGTTCACAATTTGATCAGTTTCCACCGGGCCAAGAGTCTCTCATAAACGTCACGTGTGGCATATTAATTTTTCATGATGGCTGACTGTGATGTGATTCAGGACTGGAAAAATTGTAAATCAGGCACACTGGGTGCTGTCTTGTATCAATTGTTGAACAAATGGCTTGGCACACAAAGTTTAAACCAACATTGTAGTGAAAAAGATAGATTTGTACGTTGGAGTCAAAGTATGGGTCATAGAGGTCTGTTTGGGTCCTATGACGAGGCCCCACCAGCAGATGGGGCTGTAAAACTGTTCATTAAACAGGCTGCTCGCTTGACTTCACAGGCACGTCTCTGCCATAGGAGAGCGACTTTGTTACAGAGGCACAAAACAGAAGCTAAACTTAAACAATGTGAGACATTTCTGCAAGACGGTGTCTGTTTTTTTGGGCGAGTTTGAAAAAATCAAGAGAGCCACATCGAGTGTTGAAACAGCGCATGTCCCTGATACTTTCTCCAGTGACACTCGAGGATGCACACCCTCTGCCCCTCCTCCTCACACACGAGCTGCAGAGGAAGACAAAGAGAAGGCAGATTTTCAAAATAAAGCTCACCACCAAATGCCATTACATGCTTTTGCCAGTACTGAACAAAGTGGTTCATCATTAGTTGTGATCAAAGGAGGTATTTTAAGGACGGCAAGTTTTCCCGGTAAGGAGGAAGACTGGACTAGTGCGCAACAGTACTTAGATGGTGTAATTGCAGGATCTGGGGCACAGACTGCCCCGCGCAGTGAGGAGCCAGGCACTTCCGCTCCGAGTAGTGCAGGTGGCTCAGACGTTATGAAGAATTTGCTGAAAACGTGTAATCCTTTGGTGAAAACTCAGACTTCCAGTGTTTGTACTGCTTCTGCTACAGGAAATAAAAAGCATAGTTGTCACAGGGCAGTGCAGGTTGTGTCTGACAGTGATAGCTCAAGTGATGACTGGGGAGAGAGAAAACATTTCCATACTGCCTCTTTAAAACGCAGGAGTAAACACAGAGGAAATATACATGCATGCCTAGAGAAGCCTGCGACTCAGATGCCGCTACTTCAAACTGACACACCACAGGACGGCGTTTGTGTGACATACGCGTCGTTTTCTCTCCAAGATACAACACTGATTAAAAGCCAGCTTCCGCCATTAGAGAAGGGCGGGGCCCCGTGGATCAAGGCATTTTTGAGTGCATGCGCTGGCTGTGTGCCATCTCTGGGTGATTTCAGACGTATCTTCACAGCCTGTAGCTCTCTCAGCATGCTACAGGAAGTTGAAGCCTTGGCCAATACAGATAGAGATGACGACTCAGTCCCACTTCACCCGGTAATTCATGTGCTCTGGCCTGTGATCAGGATGGAATATCCGCTACAGGCTCAGAGTGTTAAGCTGTCCCATATTCCCGTGCAGACAGGAAGTCAGTATATCTTAAGAGTGCATGAACTGTGGCATAATTACAGCAGTGAGGACCCAGGTCTGGTTCAAAGTGTTGGTGTGTTGTTTCGTAGCGCTGTTGAGTCTTCTCTCTCTGTAAGAATTCAGCAGTGGTTAAAACAGGTTATTGGCTTAAATGCTCTGCCCTATGAACAGTGGGCTGCTCACATTATTCAATATGTTGATAATGACAAAGAAGATAGAGAAAAAGATGGAAGGAAACTCTCATCCTTACAAGCACAGCTGACAAAAGCACAACTTAAAGAGATGAGAGATACAGTTAACAGAAATAAAGCTGCTGAAAACCAGATGCTTTCAGCGGGCACTATACAACAGTATGCAGTGCCCTCTGCCGTGGTACACAACGCACACACACCTGTACCTGGACAGCCACCCCCCTATTCATGGAACTCACAACCCATGAGTAGTGGCTTTCAGAGCCGTGGCAGAACATGAGCACGTGGTCGAGGATCCAGGGGTTACAGGAGAAATTTTGTGAGA
>NW_018127900.1:4173333-4175638 GCF_001952655.1 Monopterus albus
AAACTGTGACCTGTGTTTTGTTTCTTTTAGTTAATACACAAAGTTAAACTGTATTCGGTGTGTGTTCGTTTTTCTGCACTGTGAGTTATTGGTAACTAAAGTACCTATTTTGAGTTATTTAAATTAATATCATTTCTGGGACCTCTATAATTGATGTTTAAATGGTGAGGATCATACTGAACCCTAAACAAAGTTTCTTACATTGGAATGTCTCTTTTGCCAATTAGTTTTTTTGAGTTTAGAGGGGTATGCACTAAGTAGCTATTCCCTTACTATAACGAGCCGGGTGGCAAAAGGGTTACATAACGTTTTATTAACACTGTTAGCGTTCTACGTTCAGGGTCTTTCATCTTTCCTCTGCCTGCGAGCAGGTTGGAGGTGCAAGATGCCTGAGCGTGTAATGTTAACTTTTACCTGTGTTCATTGGATAAATCAGCACTGTTTTGTAGTTACTTGTACCGCCTCGTCTCTGACTCCATATGGTAAAAAGAACCAGAAACAACACAGTGAAAAGTTCTCTTGTGGAAATTCCTTTGAAGATTTTCTTTTACAAGTGGGACAGTTTGTGTTTTCATCTTGTTCCCAGAACTGTTGCAGGCAGCTTGAACAGAAGCTGTGGTTGCAGCTCAGAGACACAGGATCTATGAAAGTCTCTGAACACACATGGCAGCTCAGGAAACTTTCAAGAAGAGCAACTTTCTCAGCCATTTTTCTATGAAACTTATTTTCCAAAAACAAGACTCAACCACATTACAGTCTCTTTGACTCGTAATGTGTGTTTTCCAGCAGTTGTCCCACCCTGTAATGGCGTCTCAGCTCTGCACAACAAATCCACTTTGACTTTCATTGACTTCAGTCATTGGTTAAATTAGTGCATGTATGAAGTGGTGTCATGTTTTGTCACCAGCAGATGGTCCTGTCAGACTGTGACTCAGAAATTTACATTTACTTCTTGTTTAAGACATTACAATTTTTGTATAGTTGTTTTTGAACCAAACAGAAACAAAATGAAGGCAACGTGTAACAAATATGACCTTTTAATGTTCTATTTCACTAAATAAAGAATAAAACTGCTCATAAAATGAGACATACCAGGAGAAGCATTTGATTCTAGTGAGGAGGTTAACAACTGACTGACACTAAATCATAACTATGTCACAAAACTGAGACAGGAAACATGTTCTGCTAATATACTCTGTCTTCACAGCTGAGTTCATTTCATTCAGTTGGACTGACTAAACTTTAACATTCAGTTATAAAGAATGAAAAAAACATTTGATGTAAACCTGTTCTTTCCATGGTGACATGGTGATCGTCTTCTAGGAAAGACCAGAAGAACCAGGAGAAAATGACAGAACGAGAGAAGCAGAGAAAGACCAATGAAAAACAAGTTTGCAAAACATGAAATCTGAATAAATTCAGGACTAATTTGAACTGAGAACAACAGAGTTTTCACTATGTTGGTACAGCAGGGCAATAAATATTGACTTCTTAAGAGCAAAAAAGATGAGTCATCAAAATATTTCAGTATGAATGTTTGTATTTTTAAATGACAAGTCAAGTCTGACCTCCGTCTGAATCCATTCCCACAAGTGTTGCAAATATACGACTTCTCACGTGTGGGTTCTTAAATGAGAAGTCAAGTATGAGCGCCGTCTGTCTGAATCCTTTCCCACAAGTGCCACAAATATACGGCTTCTCATCTGTGTGGATTCTTAAATGAGATGTCAAATGTGACTTCCATTTGAAACCGTTCCCACAAGCATCGCAAATATACGGCTTCTCACCGGTGTGGATTCTTAAATGAAAAGTCAAGTGTGAGCGCTCACTGAATCCTTTCTTACAGGTGTTGCAAAAATATGGCTTCTCACCTGTGTGGATTCTTAAATGAGTGGTCAACTGTGACCTCTGTCTGAATCCGTTCCCACAAGTGTCACAAATATACGGCTTCTCACCTGTGTGGATTGTTAAATGAGATGTCAAAGTTGACTTCCGACTGAATCCGTGACCACAATCATCGCAAATATACGGCTTCTCACCTGTGTGGATTGTTAAATGAGATGTCAAAGTTGACTTCCGACTGAATCCGTGACCACAATCATCGCAAATATACGGCTTCTCACCTGTGTGGATTCTTAAATGAGAAGTCAAGTCTGAACGCCATCTGAATTCTTTCCCATCATTGCTACTGTGACTGGTTGATCCTGAGTCTACATGCTGGTTTCCTCTCTGATCCTGGCTCTCAGCTACATGAGAGCTGTGAGAGAGGAGCTGCTGCTCACTGTCTGGTTCTGGTTCACTGTGG
>NW_018127901.1:0-883 GCF_001952655.1 Monopterus albus
TGGCGTCAGCCGCTAAAACCCACTATCGGTCGGAGTGTTAGATTCTAACCTCTTTGTCAGAAATTAACCCAATTCTTTTGTTGGAAGCACGAGAAGTGACGACAGGAGAGGACTGTTTAAAATCAACAGAAAGTTTACTGAAAGTCTGATCACAGGTAGGCCTTACAGTGCTGGGATCAGAGAGACAGAGCTCCCGCAGGAGTTCCATCCACTGACCTCGAATTAAGGTCTTACAATACATTTTATCTTCTTGGGCTGCTCTGCACTCAACAAAGGTACAACAATTCATGCATTGTAATCCTATTGGTCATTTGGTGAGCTGGAGCTCACCCCTCCTTGCTGGAATGTGATCTACACCAGGTGTGTGTGTGTTGTCATGTGATTTTCCAGGTGGCAGCTGAACAATAGGGGGTCTGCAGCGCAGAGGACCCATTATCTGTGTAATCCCATTACAAGACAAAGCAGGACCTCATGAATAGTCAGTTTCTACTTCAGTATCACTTGACTCTCATCAATACAATTGGAAACTATACATGCAAGGAAAATAAATGTATTAAAGTAACCAAGGCTCAGTAGTTCTGGTCAATCATCAGTACAGTTTTACCATGTGTAAGCAAGGAAGGTAAAAGTATGAAAAGTAACTAAAAGACAATGAAGAACTGAAAAGTAACTAAAGATTATAAAGTAACTAGAGTCTATAAGACTCAAATCTTACATGATGGCCAGGGCTGCCACTGAGCAAACAAGGAGAGCATGGAACCACTGGCATTTTGCTGTGGATTTGTGCCGCTGGCCCCCTGGGGCTGCAGACCCTCTACGCCACTGGCCTGCATTCTCGCAGACTGTGGACTGTTGCCGCCTGTCTCACCAGATCGCGGTTCTT
>NW_018127901.1:8496-11432 GCF_001952655.1 Monopterus albus
ATTCCCTGGGTTTGTAGCACACGAGTTCCATTAACAAGACCTACTCATGAACGTATCCCTCCGTCACCAGGAAGGAACTTTCTGTGGAACAAGTCTGATTTGTCTGAAGCTGCATTTGGGCCTCAGATGAACTTGGGAATGAGTTTTCACACAGGACAAGAGTTGTGTATTTTGTCCCTCATTTCTTACAGCGTAGTGATATTCTGAGTGGAAAACTTCAGGGTTAGCGTGGCGAATGAAGTGATGGAGACATCTTCTCACGTACATATGGGCACGTGCGTGTAATAAGCAAGCTTGAAAAATCCACAACCTGTCCTTTAATGTCAGTGAGTTTCATCTCTGACAACCTGTGCTGTGATAAATCACAGTGTACTCCAGTGCAGCACACATCCAGCAAAGACCATGTCCCACAGGATCCATACCAAAAACCCAGCTGGTTCTGCGTGTGCATAAAATGGGGTCAGAGTCGGGGCCAGATGATTTGCTGAGGAGACGCGACTCTGCCATCAGCTGCTTCTTTGGTATGTGTAGATCAGACAAGGTTTCCAGTACAGAGCTGGTGTGCACAGCTTCAGTCCAGCCAGGTGCAGCTCTGATGTGGTCTACAGCACCCCCTGCTGGACCCTCCTGAACAGCTCCCGTCTCTGGGCGGCCGTCATGGTGTCACAGCTCTGCAGCAGGTTTGCGATGATCAGGGTCTGCTGGACGCTGCAGGAGTGGACCCACACCCGCCCGTTCATCCCCACCACCAGCTCACAGGGGAACAGCTGCTTCAGGTCGGACTCGATCTTGCTGTGGGGGGCCAGCAGCCTGGGGGGGGGTGTGGTTTAACATTTCAGTTACTAATTCACATTAATTAATAATGCTGTGAAGTTAAATGATTTCAGGCTCCATTAAACTTTAACAATGTGTTAGAAATGTACACGGTGGCACTAAACACATTTGTATGAAACACTTTTCTAATAGAAACAACTTGTACACAAGGAAATGTGAGTTTTGTAAAGATAAAGGCAAAACTTTATTTGATATGAAATACGCCGAATGCGTCGATACTAAAACAGAGTTCATACAGATTGCTATGTGTGCTGCAGTCATGTGTCTGACCCGCTGTTTCACTTTCTCCCATTAACTATGTTTTAGTTTTACATTTTGAAAAGCAGGTTAACCTGGTGGTGTAAGTCATCTTTTTTTCTTTTGTTTAACGATTTTGAGAAGGCAATTGATGCCTTTGTCAGCTCCAAGCTAGATTGTAATGCACTTTATGTTGGAGTTAGTCAATCATCTCTTTCACGTCTCCAACTCATGCAAAACGCTGCTGCTGCTACTGACCAACACTCAGATACACCGGCTACCGGTATGTTTTAGAATTGATTTGAAATGACTGGTGTTTGTTGTTAAAGCACCAAATGGCTTAGCCCTGCCTTATCTTAGGGAGCCTTTACATACAAACCTGAAAGAACACTTGGGTCAAGGCCCGGGGACCAAGCATTTGCAGTAGCAGGGCCCAAACTGTGGTAAACTGAAATGTTCATATCAGATCGTTCACAGGCTTGGCAGTTTTTAGGGCGCTGTTAAAAGTCTTAACTACGCACACTGGTTTTTGGATCATAGTCGGGCTCTGATACTTTCCATTTGCTTTGGTTGGTTTTGTGAAGTACTCTGGTCAACACGCTGTTGTTTTTAAAGTCCTATATAAATAAACTTTATTCTCTTTCTCTTTGTAAAGCACTTTGAACGGCCTCTGTCTGAAATGTGTGTTAAAAAATAAAGCTGGCTTTTTTTTGTAGAATCACCGTACATTCACTGATTTCATTTACAACTTTTTAATCCCTATTATTTAATCACTTTAGTTTTAGTTTCTCTTCATGTCTGAATTGAACTCAGTAACTACTGAACACCTGAGTTTTTCCTGTTTACATGTTTTTTTATATTTAACAAGAATAAAATGTTTTATGTTTTTTAGCATTCTCTAAAAAAGAGAGGAGGCAGGACCAGAACATACTCTGTGCTCCAAACGGGTAACAGTTAGGTGAGTTACCTTCTGACAAGGCCTAGAGAGACCCTGAAGAGCAACCCTCCTCCTGCCAACACTCCCATCCCATTGGCTCGTCCTGAACCATCGATACACACCAGCTCCGGCTCCATGTCCTTATTGGCTATGAGGAACTGAGCAAAGACCAGGTCGCCCACCTGCACAGGAGACACACAGGGAGGGAGGTGTCAGACAGCACACAAACACCTGGTTGTGATATTCACCTTCTATAAAATAATCATGATGGGTGATGTTAATATTCATGTAGATGCTGACAGTGACAGCCTCAACAATGCATTCAGTTCATTATTAGACTCAACTGAATTTTCTCAAACTAAATAAACCCACTCACTGTTTTAATCACACTCTGGATCTTGTTCTGACATATGGCATCGAAACTGAACACTGAACGTTTTACCCCCAAACCCTCTTCTGACCATTTTCTAATCTTCTTTCGACTGTTCCCGTTAGGGGTCACCACAGCGAATCATCTGTTTCCACCTAACTCTATCCTCAGCATCCTCTACTCCCACCCCAACTAACTTCATGTCCTCTTTTAGCACATCCATATATCTCCTCTTTGGCCTTCCTCTTGACCTCTTGCCTGGCAGCTCCATCTCCAACATCCTTCTACCAATATAACCACTATCCCTCCTCTGCACATGTCCAAACCATCTCAATCTGGCCTCTCTGACCTTGTCCCCAAAACAGCCAACCTGAGCTGTCCCTCTGATGTGCTCGTTCCTAATCCGGTCCATCCTGGTCACTCCTAAAGGGAACCTCAACATCCTCATCTCTGCTACCTCCACCTCTGCCTTTTGTCTTTTCCTCACTGCTACAGTCTCTAACCCATACAGCATAGCTGGTCTCACTACTGTCTTGTACACCTTTCCTTTGATCCTTG
>NW_018127901.1:13791-18864 GCF_001952655.1 Monopterus albus
CTAGACACTTCCACACCTCTACAGGTATGTCATCTGGACCAACAGCCTTTCCACTCTTCATTCTCCTCAGAGCCTTCCTCATCTCATCCTTTCTAATCTTTGCTACTTCCTGCTCTACAATATTCACCTCTTCCCCCTTCTTTCCCTCTCGTTTTCCTCATTCATCAGTTTCTCAAAATACCTCTTCCATCTTCTCTGCACACTCGCCTCACTTGTTAGCACCTTTCCATCTCTGTCTTTAATCACCCTTATCTGTTGAACATCCTTCTCATCTCTATCTCTCTGTCTCGCTAATCTGTACAAGTCCTTCTCACCTTCCCTCGTGTTTAACCTGGCATACAACTCACAGCCATTTCCATCCTCTTAGCAAAGTCCACCACCATCTGTCCTTCTAGGTTCCTTCCCTTAACACCAAACCTGCCCATCACCTCCTCATCACCTTTGTTCCCCTCACCAACGTGCCCGTTGAAGTCTGCCCCAATCACCACTTTCTCCCCTCTGAGAATACTCTCCATCACCTCATCTAACTCACTCCAGAATCTATCCTTCTCTTCTAACTCACACCCTACTTGTGGAGCATAACCACTGACTACATTCAACATTACTGTACCCCTTCAATTTCCAACTTCAAACTGATCATCACCCTGTCTGACACTCTTTTCACCTCTAAAACATTCCTCACCAGCTCCTCCTTCAGATCACTCCTACCCCATTTCTCTTCCTGTCCACACCATAATAAAACAGTTTGTATCCCCCTCCAATGCTATGTGCTTTGCTACCCTTCCACCTGGTCTCCTGCACACACAGTATATCTACCTTCCTTCTCTCTGGTTAACAGATACTGTCTTCATGTCAGTAAATAGAGTGTAGAGGACAAATGGACGATCGACAGCCAGTTCCAGCCAAACTCCAGGGAAACTTTGCCTTCACCTACTGACGAAAAACTAGAAGTCCTGTCAAAAAAATGGTTTCACTATTGGCCGTAGGAGGCTTCAAC
This sequence comes from Monopterus albus, assembly GCF_001952655.1. NCBI lineage: Eukaryota > Metazoa > Chordata > Actinopteri > Synbranchiformes > Synbranchidae > Monopterus > Monopterus albus. The sequence continues at coordinate 14,789 of NW_018127901.1, forward strand.
AAACAGGCTGATACCCTATATGTGCAGATTATTCCATAGAATGGATTTATCACGAGTTACAAACAGCACTCTCTTAGAACGAGAGACTGAGGCGGCACTCTTTGGTTTTGGCCGCCTCAATCAAAAACTGTACATGAATGAATGAATGTCACTTTTGGCTTTTTCCCGTTAAGGGTCACCACAGCATCTTGACATTTGGCACGTGTTTTACGCCAGATGCCCTTCCTGACGCAACCCTGACTTGAACCTGGGCTGCAGCGGCGAGCTGACGCAACCTGGATTCCATCCCGGGACGCTGCGGCGAGAGCGCTGCGCCTAAAACACTAGCCTACCAGGGGAGGCTCAATCAAAAACTGTACATCCTGTCGCAATAAGAATTGTGGTTCTTGAATCCTGACAAGTTTGTCTGTCTTTCATGTATAAACTGTTTATGAAAATTAAACAGTAACAGAAGAAAACAGACGAATGTTGAGAAAGGGTTGAAGGACTGAACATTGTACCATTCAAACCAATGAAGAAGCTGAAAGTTGACAAAAAGTTCAATAAAACAAGAGTATAAAAGCTAAAGTATTGGTCCTCAAGTGCTTAAGATGACACACATTTTAAAGTCTGAATGCTGATAAAACTTAGGAGGAGGCACCTGGACGTAGTTTTATGTAGAAGATGTTTCATCTCTCATCCAAAAGGCTTCATCAGTCTGACTGGTGGTGGAAGGACTGAAACACCACCCAGGGGGATAAACACCTCCTGCTCACCCATTGTTAAAACAGTGAAAACTAAGTTAACAGGTAATAATAAATTATGACACAAGCACACACCTGCACTTATCAGGGACTATAAATGACCTCCTGATGAAAGTTCCGTCTGGCTGTCTGCGACCTCAGAGACGAGGGGAGTAGGGTTTTCTGTGCCATTAAAAATCCTCAACAACAGAATCAGCTATTAGAATCATTGTAAGTTATCGAACCAACCCTACTATACGGTGGTGAAGTGTGGGGTCCACTTGCAAACCAAGACAGAAAAATGGGACAAACGCCCAACAGAAGCCCTTCACAGTGAAATGTGCAAGAGCATCCTAGAAGCCCACAGTAACACCCCAACAATGGAGGCCCAGCTGAATGTAATGTGACTACGAAATGGAGCAGCTGTTGTAGCTGGTAATAAGAGCAACTATGTAATACTGTGAAACCGTGAAGTTTTCTGAGACGGTTATCATACACTGAAAATATACCTCAGACATGCACACCTGGACCCCTTCCTGTCCTCACTGTCTCACCTGGACATTGGGTCTGTTCCTCTTGGTAGCTCCCTCAAACGCCAGGTAGGACAGAGACGCCTGCTCACTTCCTCCAAAGTCCACCTTGAAGACGTCCCCTGACTTGGCGGTCACGATGCCAACGACACTCTCTCCTTTAACGGGGACGTACTGCGGACAGAGACAGACTCAGTTCCCGGCATGCACTGCTCAGCACCTCTTTTATTCTACCTTTTCTAAAATGTCCACTTCCTTGTCTATACAGTCTTATGCAAAAGTTTAGGCACCCCTTGATAAATAACAGATTTTGGTGATTTTTTATTTGAACAGATGTTAACACAGTTTCTCTTGGAAATGGAAAAAATGCACAATATTTTCTGCAAACAGTGATGCATAGTTACTTCTTATGCCATAAATTGAACAAAAATAAAAAATAAAAACATGATTATGGCATGGTGCAAAAGTTTGGGCACCCTAAGAGTTCCAGAGTCTCAAAGTCTCTCACAAGGTATCAGACCTTAATCAGCTCGTTAGATCTGATGCACAGCAACAGCTGTCATTGGTAAATGCCAATTTCAAAGCTGTACAAATACTTTGACTCTTCAAACCTTGTGCACACACTTGTGGACACCCAGCAACCATGGGTTCCTCTAAGCAGCTGTGTAAGACCCTGAAAATGAAAGTTATTGATGCCCACAATGCAGGAGAAGGCTACAAGAAGATAGCAAAGCGTTGTCAGCTTGCAGTTTCCACAGTAAGAAATGTAATTAAGAGATGGCAGATCAGGGGAACTGTGGAGGTCAAGATGAGATCTGGAAGACCAAGAAAACTCTCGGACAGAACTGCTCGTATGCTGGTCAGAAAGACAAATCAAAACCCCCATTTGACTGCAAAAAACCTGCAGGAAGATTTAGCAGACTCAGGAGTGGTGGTGCACCGTTCCACTGTGCAGCGATGCTTGCACAGACAAGGCCTTCATGGAAGAGTCAGCAGAAGAAAACCTTATCTGCGTCCCCATCATAAAATCCAACGTCTGAAGTATGCAACAGGACATCTACAGAAGCCCGATGCGTTTTGGAAACAAGTGCTGTGGACTGATGAAGTTAAAATAGAACTCTTTGGACACAATCAGCAAAGGCATGTTTGGAGAAAAAAAGCTTTGACAGATTTATCTTCAATACGAACAGTCGTTTCCCAGGACCGGATGAGACACCGCTGTTTCCATGGTACCAAAGGCTGCTAGTTTTACACAAACCAATAATCAGAATCAGCTTTATTGGCCAGGTGTGTTGGGACACACGAGGAATTTGACTCAGGTACATCGGTTATCACAATCACATCTCAACCCTAGTAATCGTTTCACTTGGCGGCACTTTATCGCCACGTCATCCTACTTTTTAGCAGGACGACTTAGAGAGATGTCCGCTGCTCCCTGCGGCCAAAGGGGGGGAACAGTGGTCCGACATTAATGGCACAAAGAGCCGTATGACATCGTCGTCTCTGAGCGGTAAACGCGGCCGGGCCGTAATGAACTCGACATGCGGGTCACACCGTAAACTGTGAACCCCGCATAGTGAAAATGCAGATTTCACAGTAAGCTGCCAGTTAAACATGGAGTCTCACCCTCCTCTGTTGTGAATCGATCCAGAACGTGTTGGGCTGCTTGTGTCGCAGGACGCCACTTTTACACACCAGCAGCCGGTCTCCGCTGCGCCGTAGACCCGGACCACACACCACCTTCTCCGGTTTAACCTGCTCCGTTAGAGAGATGGTGTCTTCGGCCTCAAAGCAGAACTCATCTCCCGGCAACAGAACCTCCCCGACTTTCTCCTTTAAACCAGAAACCATCGCTATTCTGGAGCTGATCCACTCACATGGGATGCGGATGTTGGATAAGTGCAACGCACAGGAAACGGAAACGGCGGACTGCAGCGGACGGCGCCCCCTGCCGGACAGGAGGAACTACACAGCTGCTAACGTGGTTCCTCGTCGTGTGTGCGGCAGGCGGCGCTCTGACCTCTGACTTCTATCATAGTTTTACTCCCACTTATTTATATTTGGGATGTAGCGTGTGTAGGAGGAGCCCTCATCAATCTTCATCATCATCAGTCTAATCCAGTGAACAGCTGTCTGTAGTGTTACTACTGCATTTATCTGACGGCTGCAGTTTACAAATGGAGATTTACACACAAAGCATAGGGAGATCTTATAAAACATCATCAAGTGATGAAGTGGAGCCATCAGAGCAGCCGGTATCCAGTTAGTCCACTGACAGAAAATCAACGACCAACTCTTTAGTTACGGCGCCGTCATCCAGAAGGTTCCAGGTTCGAGCTTATTGTTTTTAATGCTGCTTCACTTTTTCTTTGTCTATGCAAAGCACTCGTGTTTCCAAGTATCCTGAGGTTTGGACTCGTGTGGTTCTCCGTGGGTGCACCAGTAATGAAAAGGTTCAGTTACAGCCGAAATCAGCTGAAGCAGTAAAATACAGTCCCAACAACCTAATGATGGAATATGCAAGTCATCGGAGGCATTTAGTAGCCTAGTTTTACTTTAATTGTCCTAATTATCATTACATAGTTTTACTTGCATAACGTTTTAAATGCAGGGTTTTTACTTGTATTGGCGCGTTTAAATAGTATTCTCATACATGTGTATAAGTATTCTTATACTGTGTAAAACTGCGTTTCTATTGCTGCCAGTGGTGGAAGGTAACCATTGTACTTCAGCTGAATGTTAAACTAATCCAGGATTTCCATGCTACACTTGTACTTTACTACAGTAACAATTACTGTAGCGTCCAAATATCGGCCTCAGAGAA
>NW_018127901.1:18988-27064 GCF_001952655.1 Monopterus albus
AAATAGGGCCCTAAGAGAAGTTGTCGGGGAGTAGCCACGGTGCGGCGTCCTCCACCCGGCAGCCACGGTGCGGCGTCCTGCACCCGGCAGCCACGGTGCTGCGTCCTCCACCCGGCAGCCACGATGCGGCGTCCTGCAGCCGGCAGTAGCTGTCAGTCATCTAACAGGAGCCGCGGAGCTGCAGCTGAAACTGAAAGTAACGCAGGGAGGAAAATCAACCCAGCATCCAACTGAAGGCTCACAGGAAACCAGAGCCTGTCATGTTTAAACTAAGGCACACGGACGGATTTCTACGGTTAGGAGGGAAAACAACGGCCGAATGATCAGTTAGAATGATGCTGATTTTGAAAACGACAGATTTACTCCGAGGTCCCGGGTGTTAGGGATTATGTGTTGGGTGTTGGTTGTTAGGGGTTAGGGTGGACACATACAGTAGGTGGAGGAAACGTAAACTTAACTGAAATAGTTTACAACATTTAAGTAAGAAAGAAAGTCACTTTCGGCTTTTCCCGTTTAGGGGTCGCCACAGCGATTCGTCACACTGACTACTCCCATGTTGACATTTGGCACGTGTTTTACGCCGGATGCCCTTCCTGACTCAACCCTGATTCGAACCCGGGCCTTAACCACTAACCTAGTTTACAACATTTAAGTAAAGTATAAAAATTGAAACTGTTATGTTCTTTTCCTCATGTTGCTTGTCTTTGGCTTTAATTTTAGTTTTCTTCTGTTTTGTACAGTGTGAAAACCAATAACGTCAGTGTGTACGCGTGCGCGCTTCCTCTCCAGGGGAAATGTGAGCCATTCACTGCTTCACATTAAACCATGTAAAAAGCAGCTGGTTTTGCTGGACATCACCAAGACCACATTAATACTTCAACACTGATCCCCCATAGGGGCTGCGAGGGAGGAAACGTGCACAGTTGGCAGTTGATTTAAGTCAGCGTGACGGCTGTGCAGCCTGTTCCCAGAGCAGCAGACACATGAACCAAGCCCGAACTCCGGGCCTTCATTCAGACACAAGCACACACAGCTTCAGATGCCTGCACGCATGTTTCAGAGCTCGCTTCAACTTTATTTTACAAAAAATGCACAGAGCTCATCAGTCACCGTTTGTTCCAGCCTGTCCACATGCTCCAGGACAGCAACACACAGAGTAGAAAACACCCTTTACAAAAGTTTTACATGTGAAAGTTCAATCTGGTCACAACTAGTTTTTACAGTACATAGAAAACAAAACACTGGTTTGGTAAAAAAAAAAAAGGGTAAAAACTTCACACAGAATATTTGTTCCTTTTCATTAACCAGCTGAAGTGAAGATTAATCCCCCTCAGATCCTCTCACACTGTTTATTTTTCTAAAGTTGAGTGATTTGTTGGTTTACTGTTCATTGTCGACCTGCACTGCAGTTTCCCACCTTTCTCAGAATGCCTTTCTGTTGTGCAAACAAACAAACAGAAACAGCGCAAAGCTTCATTCTGTCTGTCGGAAGCTCGATTTGATGAAACTGAGGCTGATGGCGCATTTCAATGTGAACATCGTGTGTGAGCTGAATGTGGATGTGATTAAAGCTGCTGAGGCCCCTTGTGCTTTTCCTGCTCTCACACTGTGGCCCAGCGTTCAAGGATTTCAGGGGGATTTTCCTTTAATACTTATGCCCTCTGGCCCTTTGGAATGAGATCATGTTCTGTTCTTCTTTGGTGGCTGCTCTTCAGATGCTCTGGTGACAGTGGACATCTCTTTCCTCTCCTCTGTAGTTTTACTGACTCTGGTTCATCTTCCTGCTGGAGCGGCTCTTGATCACCTTCTGGAAAAGCTCGTCTGAAAACAAGAAACAGAAACAGTCAATTCTCCAGAACACTTCAGGGGTAGGATTGAGACAACTTGTTTCTGAGACACACTCACCATCCCTGAAGCTCCTGGAGTCACCCTGTGAGACACAAACAAGAATTCAGAGGTTTAAATAATTTTCTTGATGAAATGTGAAACCTGCAGCTTTTGTTGTGATGATCACCATCCATGTCCACCGGATGTGTCCCTGCCGTGCTGCCTCGTTTTGTCTGCGTCAGCGACTCTGACGTTTGTTTCCAATGTCTAAAGGTGTTTCCAACACTGGATGGGAGCTAACATGCAGACGAGAGGACAGAGGAGCTGATCAGCGCATGTTCATGATGAACATCTGGGCTAATTTTGCTCCTCAGACTTGTTATGAGAGGTTTTTAATGTGAGAGCAAGACCTGCAGACAACACTCAGGGCTGAAACAAGTACAAATACCTCATCTCCAGGTTCAGGATTTAAAAAAAAAAACGAATTTCTGATTTACAGGCCTGTGAAAAGTTACAGAGATGAAGGAGATGGTAAAAGACGAGGTGGCAAAGCACAGAAATGTCTGATTTTAAATACTGCCACAGGTTTTGTTTTTACATGGACATGAGCAGAAAAGTTTCTGTACATGCAGATCCGGTGTTTGTGTGCCACTGTGAACCTTCCTCAACACATCAGGCAGTCATGTGCAGCAGTTAAAGACCAAGGTGTGACGCTGACACATCCAGTGGACATGAGGGTTTCCAGCAGCTGATCAGGGCCCAGTGCAGCAGGTGGTCACTGCTCTACGTGGTCTCACCCTGGGGGAGGCCGCTCTGAGAGGAGTTGCATGTCCGTCGGCCTGCTCTCTGTCCACCTTCGGAGCTGCAGACACAACATAGGACCGTTAGTAAAGAGTTACGCAACTTTACAGTGTCCACAGGAGCAATCGTTAGGCCTCAGACCGGAGGCGGCTCTGCAGAACCTCAGTCAGAGAGAGCCAGCAGTGAGAACAAGAGAGCGAGCATCCCTGTCGCCACCAGTCTGGCTGAGAGTTTGACAGCATGTCTTTATTTTCTCAGTTGGTCCAAAACATAATCTATCAGGGAGACCGGATTATTAGCAGCAGGCTGTTTGCACGCACTGTACATAACACTGTAGTTAGGGCGCCAAAAGTAGCATTTTAGTTTGCTGTTAATACTCCAGCATGTCTACTACTGTCCTATAACGTCTGATAGTACATCAGTATCTCTTTATTTTCTTATGATCCGAAACCTAATCTAGTGAATTTCCCAGAGATCTGAGAGCTACCCACCAAGAGTCGGGGTCTGTCGGAGGTTTCTTCTGTTAAAGGGGGCTTGTTGGGTTTTTCCTCTATTATAATAATAATAAGGTCTAGACCTGACTATGTAAAGTGTCCTGGGATGCCTTTTTGGGATTTGGCGCTATACAAATAAAACTCAAATGTATTTATCTTAGACAAACTGCCTTCATACCATTGTAGACTTATGTCACCCAGCTCATATTCAGTCATAACCTCAGATCACATGACACACACACACGCTCGGACACAAAGCGCATGTGTTTTCTGCCCCAGCCACCTGGAACAATGCTAATGAAACTGATGCATTCCTGTTCTGTCTGCTCTTGTTTTTAGCTCTTAATTGTAGTTTTGATATTGTTGCATAGTCACTTTGTTCTTAGCTTTGTAGATTTTGGACATTATTATCTGTTTGAATGTTGCGGCTCGCCTGTGCTGCCGTCTCAGCCAGGAAACCCCTGTGAAAGAGGTCGCTGACCCCAGTGGAGTTTGGCCTGGTCAAATATTGGTTACATAAAATAAATTATATACACATTGTTCTGTGTACCTAAATAAATCGTCAGCAGGGTGATCTGTGTCCACAGAGACACTGAGGCTGGTGAATGTAAAGGAAGCAGGCACTCACGCAGAGGTTTGATGATACTGTTGACGGCATGGACAACTCCGTTCGTCGCCATCAGGTCTGCTTCCGCCACAGGAACCTTGTTGACGTACACTGTGTAGTTGTGCTGAGACAAGGGAGGACAGCTGTCATCTGTACTGCTCTGTAGTGTTTCAATAAAGGTATTTCAAATGAATGGAGGGGGGACTGACCACGCCGAGCTCCAGCCTCTCCCCCTGCAGAACTTCGACCCTAGTGTGAGATCCAACTCCTCCGCTCACCAACAGTCCTTGTCCCAGGTGATACCTGAGCACACCTGACAGCTGCTGACGATCACCTAAGACAGAGGAGACACATGGAGAGTTCACACTCCTCACAGCTGCAGATCAAGCAACACCATCCCCTGCCTGGTATTCCTTCAAACTATCATACACACTTTGTCCTGTTCCGGTGCCAATGTCTCTACGTGTCACTCACTCACGCACTGTGCGTGCTGATATTAGTCTACTCTGATCTGGGCTGAGTTTGTCTGCCATGTTCTGGTCCCAGCAGGGCTCCACAGTGATTGGCTGCCGCCAGAGGTCAGAGTTCAACCAGATGGTGCACACAGAGTTGCACCTTTGTCTCCTAAAATGATTTTTGTATACCCCCGAGCTGCAGGGAACACAACACTGAGCCGACTATTTTCTGTAAACGTAATGAGGAAATGTTCACTTAACTAGGTGAGCCACAAAACACGCTGACACTGATGTATAACTAAAATGTTCCCAGACGACGTGTTTATTTTCCACAAAGTCTCTCACACTCCGCCCTCCACCTGCAATGACTCCAGCTGTATGAACCTGGTCCTGTTCAGACTCTCACAGCTCTGTGCTCGGCTCAGAGAAACATGCTGGTTTCACACAGAAACTGTTCAGACACTGAACCAGAACCACCATTGTTCCTGAACCAAAGTGCTGCTGCTGCTAAAGCACAGATGGAACTCTGGGCTCTGGTGTCAGAATTCATCCATCCTTAGCTCCTCACAGTGACTTCTGCTCAATAAGTTCAACAAACTCTGCTTTCCACCACAATCCAGCCAGTGTTTGCCAGCACATTACCTGGAAAACAGCTCAGTGAAGGCCACTTCTAGGAGGCAGGGCGACCTGTCCTCCCAGTGTCTCCGACATGAAGTGAAACACTTCCTGTTTCATCAAACATCTGCACAGACGATTCTTAGAGAATTTTATGTTGACCAACTTCATCCTTCCTGTCTTTGCTAGTGCACTGCAGCATCTCCCTGAATTACTGACAGTGTGAATCCACTTAGGCACATGCACGACACAAAGAAAAGGAGGGACCCCCTCAGTAACTGCGGTACAGGGACCTTTGACTTCAAGTTTTTGAAATGAACCAATGGACCTCTGAGGCCTGAGTCTGTCCTCATTTCTGTATTAAGCTGAGGCTGTGCAGATGTCAGCCTGCAGCAGCACAGGCTCCTTGTACAAACCAGATCATCAAAGCAGTGCAGCAGAGGTGAAGGATTTGGCTGAGTCACATAAACAGACTGTTTCTGAATGTTGAGGACACTCAGACCAAACAAGGAGCAGAAGAAGACAGCAGAGACACATCAATCTGCAGTTTGTTTCACATGTTCCACCGCCTGATTCATTTACCTGTAACCACTGGTAACCACCTAAATACACACAAGCTGCAAATGAGAAGGTTACACGAGCTGTAGGGTAGCTCCCGGTTTAAAGAAGAGAATAAGTTGATCTGAGCACATACATCAAGATACAAACGGGTGACAAAGGAAGCAAGTGAGCAGTCTCCTCCAGGGTGACAGAGTCCCCGTCCACAGGACACTGGGGGTCACTGACTGGTCTGATGAGGATGATGTAGACCAGATGCTGTGGCCTTCCCATTGACCAGGTCTCAGCCCAGTTGAACAGTTTTGGGAGATGTTGGAGCGACATGTTAGACAGCACCTCCACCACCGTCATCAGAACACCACATGAGGGAACATCTGTTGGAAGGTGTTCATCCCTCCAGGAGAGTCAAGGTGGAGCTGTTCTGCTGGCCTGCGACTCTGTGTTGGGTTGTCCTTCCGTCTGTAGGTGTTCCTCCAGTAACTGGTAATGTCCAGTGTACTAGAACCGTTGCACACACATGCAGACTTCTACTTCTAGTTTTACCCAGTGAAGATACTTTGTACTCACGCATCAGTTTGTTGAGCTCGACTGGAGGCAAGGCATTGAAGGCGTCGTTGGTGAGAGCGAAGAAGGTGAGTGTCAGCTCTGTCATCCCTGTGGTCTGGATGGCACTGACCAGGAGACTGAGAAGACAGGAGATGTGTTTGTTTTGTACACCTTTGGCTGGAGCGGTGGGAGCCTTGAGGGTTAACATCCATGGAACCACAATTACAACATGCTAACTGTAAATCTTGTCATGTTAGTGAGAATAAGCGGAAGTCCGACCTCTGCACAACTCGCGGGTCTATCTGTGAGACAGTCACCTGTGTAATGGGACAGTGCCACTGTCTGTACTCTGCATGTAGGCAGTGATCACAGACGCACGTGCTACCATTCACAGACAAGTTAACAAAAACAAATGCATACATACAGTATGTATCACAATATCACAAATGTGTGCCAAATTATAACTGAATAACCCAACTGATGTTCAGACCCGAATGAACTCACAGACATGAAACGAGTTGGTCTGATCCAGTGCGATGTCCACTTTCTGAGGACATCATCATCTCTGATTCCAGAACAAACCTCCACAGATCCACGTAGAACCCAGAGGAGCAGAGGCTGCAGAACTTGCCTGAGAAGCCTCCAGTTTCTAACTTCCCTTCAGCGTGACAGTGACCCGATGACGGTTGCGTGTACGTCCATGGGGCACACGTCTGCTCGCTGCTCAGTCTGCTGCTGTGACTACATGTGAACTGATACAGCCTCACAGCTAACTCACTGAACCTGGGAACTGTGGCTCCACATCTTAACACTGTCACTTACTCTCTTATGGAAGTGTGGTTGTATATGCAGCTCTAGTTTAGAGTTGTCACGTGACTGACCTGACAGAGCTTATAGAAGCAGCAGTAGCAGTGCCGTGGATCTGAATGAATGTCTGGATACATGTCAGCGTGCACGCCGGCTGCTGCTGTGTAAAGAACCTTCATCGTGTTGTAACCTAACTCCTCCGCCACAGACAAACTGCCAGCATCAGTTTGGTGGCTAGCTGCCATTTTACACTTAGGCTGATAACGTGTGCTGCATGAAGGATTTTAGAGCTCCTCAGGGAGCAGAGTCTGCCCCCTTCGTTGACTCAGTAACAGCTGGGAATTTCACTGCTCCCTGTGGAGGCTTCCTGGCAGTGAGGAGAAGGTGGTGAGTCTGCACCTGGTCAAACCTTCACAGGCTTTTATTCACAGGAAACCTCAGACCAAACTGCTCCTGGAAGAACGTGACCAGGGACAAAAGTCTTCACCACAGTTCAGGAGGTTAATGTGATGAGATCTGGGAGTGCTTAGTTTCCTATCGGGTCAACAGGAGTCACATGATACCTGTAAATAAATGTATGTTCTCACCTGAAGCGGTCGTCTGCTTTCAGGACATCCATAATCGTTCCCATTGGAGGACTCAGTACTTTGTCCACAGTTAACATGGTGGCATAACGTCCGGTCTTGTCGTGGGCAGCGATGCAGGTGTTCTCAATGCAGAGGTTCTACAAACACACAGACAAGTAACACAACACCTGTGAGGACACAGGCACAGTCCTGTAGGTGTTGTCCTGTGCAGTTCGCCACAGTAGAAGGCAGACGATGCTAGGATCCTCATGATGCCCAGCTTTTCTGTGACAATTTTTTATCATACTCTAAATCTGTGTTTATTCTCCATTTAATCATGTTTTAATTTTGTCCTATGGTGCTTGTTGCTTTTACTGTGTGATGTGTCGTCACTGTCATTTACTGTTGTGTTTTCAGTCTCTTCACTTTGTTAATCCCATCTCTACTTTGACCACTGCCATTTCCAATGTGTAAATGGAAACATGAAACAAAAATACATGAACAAAAATGTCTGAGCCAATCGCAGCAACAATCCACAAAGGCCCAGTCGGAGACAGGGGGGATAAAATCACATCTGTGTTTCTTTTCTGGCCTCAAACCTTGAAGGGAAGTGTGAATGATGAGCAGCTCTGGTTACGTGTCTACTCAGTCTGCGCTGAGTTGGGTCGGAGACACTTCACGGTCAGTGTCTGTGCTCAACATCAGGTCCCATACAGCAGCCGCTTTGCCAACACGCACGCAGCAGCACACATGTGGTGTCTGGAAGCATTTAGTGGCCGTGGGAAGCAGGAAACTGCAGG
>NW_018127901.1:27132-31789 GCF_001952655.1 Monopterus albus
TCACGTGGAGCCACTGTGGAGAACAGAGACAACCTATTGCCTCTGTCTGAAGGGCACACAATCAGCAACGTTTGCTGTGTCTCCTGGGCCGACACATGAGGACAGTCTGTCATCACTTACTGAGCTTTCAAAGTGTTGACAGGACATTTCAACACCAACAATCATTTGGAAAACAGAGAATAATTATTAAAAGAGTCCAGAGGAGAAACTGCTGAAAACAGACCTGTGACTCTGGAAGCCATCACATTCCCAGCTGGTAAAGGGAAAAGAACCAGGACCAGCTGATGATTCATGTCTGCTCCCAGAATCCACTGGTCCTTTGTTAAGAAACAGTCTTCAAATGTCTTGTGCTGTCCAAAACCCAAAGCTGCTCAGTTCACTGTGACACAGTAGCCGCCCTGAACACCCTTCTGTTTTATAACTGACTGATGTTCAACTGTCAAATAAAGATGTGAAGAAGCTTCACTGGCTGAGCATCGGGTTTACTCTGACTCTTCTGTTCCAGACATATGCTGCACCTTGTTCTCCACAAGAGGATCACCATTGACACAGACTAAAAGCTCCTCTCTGGAGTCAGGCTGGTAGCTGCTAAAGTGCTGTGCATGTAGCAGCTTTGAGTTTGACTGGTGAAGTCCACACATTTAGCTGCTCACGTGTCCTGACACAACAGCAGGAGTGAGACCTCCTCATCTGCTCCGAATGTGATCAGGTGTCGGGCTCTGACTGATGAATGCAGACTGACAAATGTCTGTCGTCTCTCTTATTCAGCACATTCTTATTCCTTGTCAAAACTGGGTGCCTACATTACCCACAATGCACCTGAACCTCTGACAGTTGGGTGGGAGACGGTGCATTGTTATGCTTGTAGTAGCTAATGTTCCCTGCAGTTACGGAGGTCTGCTCACATTGTTCTAACCCCCTCACCCTCAGATTATTAGACTTCCTAACTTGAAGTCCTCAGAACTAGCAGCACTGACACAGATGAGAGCACCTGAGGACATTTATCAGACCTCACACTGCTCCTTTGGAGACACTACAGGTTTAAAACACCTGGAAGCACACACTGACAGGGAACATCACTAGAGTTCCACTTGAACCAAGACCACCTTCTTTGCCAAATATTAAAAGCTGTGAAAACGAGCAGAGGGAAAGTTTAACCATCCCTCAGTGCTGTGAACACACACTGCAGAAACACTAACACGACCCTTAACAAGTTGCCGATGGTTCATTACGAACATTTCCTCAGTATCGTGATGAAAAACCCGAATGGTACATCTGCGGGTGCAGGAGGGCTCAGTGCTCTGATCCGCCACATTATGTGTGACTGATGGATGCATGTGGGACATGAGCATTTCCTGCATGTGAAAAATTACTTCAAAATTTAAGTATGATGTTTCCTCTCAGATGGATCATTTCATTAAAATATATAACTCTGCAGGCTTGACTAAGAACAGATCACCAACTTCATACACAGCACATGTGCTACAGTCAATAACAAAAAGCAGAAGAACTCTGTGACCTCATGAAATCATCGCTGAAGATGAAGAGCCACAGACATAATTTAAGGCCAGTGTAGGCAGATGATCCGCCCAGCAACAGAGACACGGTCAACAACTAAACGACTTCACATCTTTTCACAGGATCCACCAGGCAGCAACACCGGGTCTGCGGCCGAGTCACTCTGTTTTCTGCCATAGGCAGCAATCACACTATGTGTAATGAAGAACAAAATGATAAATCAGCCTGAAGTAATGTGGAAAAAGTCTGAGGTAGTCACAGGAGAGGTTTGGGGGAATACATCCATTAAAGATGATTTCCAGGAAAAAGGAAAACCGCTGTCTTCTTCCAGAAGTGAAGGCGGTTTTCTTTCTCATGTCAGGAGCAGAGGAACAAGCAGCTCCTTCTTCTGACACACAAAGCAAAACCACAGCGCTGTGGTGAGACACATCCAGGAGCCTAATGTGCTGTGAGCATCATCCAGCCTCCTGGTTCAGAGTGTACTTTCCACTGGAGACGGACAGCGTGTGGAGTCTGTGAGCCTGATGTTCACCTGCAGAGCCAGGTGTTGACCTCGCCAGACCAGTGACCGTGACTGAAGCCAAGGTCTGACGCACTGCTATTGTCAGGTTATACTCCTCTACATTTACCTGACAGCTGCAGTTGCTTTCAGAGATTACTGTGAAACTCATGATAAGGTTGAACAGCACGTTTTAATATGAAACCAGTGGTTCTCTGCAGAAGTCATTGCAACTTCTACAGCTGCATCATTGAGAGCATCTTGACCAGCTGCATCACTGTCTGGTATGGCAGCACTACTGCTATGGACCGCAAGCGCCTGCAGAGAGTGGTAAAGACTGTGGAGAAGATCACCAGGACTCCACTGTCCTCTCTGCAGAGCATTTACCACCACAGGGTGCGTAGGAAAGCTGCCTCTATCCTCAAGGATCCCACCCACCCCCAGCACAGGCTGTTCGCCTCTCTACCCTCCGGTCAGAGGCTCAGAAGTGTGAAATGCAGGATCTCCAGACTGAAAAACTTTCTTTCCCTCTGCCATCAGACTCCTAAACAGCTGATTTATATTTCATTTGTATTTTGTGGCATTCATGTGGACGGCAAAGTAAGAATTTCATTGTACAGGGAAACACGTTTCCTAACTGTGCATATGATGAATAAACACTTTGACTTGACTTTGACTTAAGCTACATTTTGTATTGAATTTGGAGAAACCACTTGTCACATTAGTTGTGTTGAGTTATTTCAGTTGTTCATTTGATTTGTTCATTGCAAATAGCTGAAAGTTTATAAATGGCACCAGTACACCTAATTTGCAATGGGTGTTCAATCACTTTGACTGCAACTGTATAATCTATAATCTAACGTCTAACGTCCCAGCTGAAGCAGGACAGCAGCTGCTGGTCTGATTTCCACCCGGCTGATGACAAGTGTCTGAAAGTTCTTACGTTTCTGTAGACAAAGACTCTGAGTTTGAGGCCTCCCAGTGTCTCCAGCTCCTGACCGTGATACAGGGACTTGGAGGACAGCTGCTCCTTCAGGAGGTGGTTGGTCATCAGCTTCCTCATGTCAGGAGTCATCGTCAGACTGCCTGTTGGATGCACAGACAGGTAAACATAGGTGTGTACCTAATAAAGTAGTCACTGACTACAATATTATCTGCGGCTATTTCCTCATCTAACATTCCTCATCTGTCGGTCGACAGGGGAGGATCCAAAGACAGGTAACGACTCTCACCGATACTGGGCTACAACGACTCAGTCGTTAAGGGACATTGTTGGGCTTCTAAGGACTGAAACACCACCGAGGGGGATAAATATCTCCGACTCAACACCAGTCAGTCAGAAATGATGAAGCCTCTTGGATGAGAGGTGAAACGTCTTCGACCTAGAAATCTAGTCCAGTTGATTTTTTTCTAAGTTTTTTCAGCATAAAACAGTGTAGTGGTCTAGGAGAGAGGCTGCTTCAGTGAGGACAGCAGGTGAACATAGACGAGGAGCTGGACCGGATATGAGACGTCGACAGGACGCTGCAAACCAACAGCTCATTCTCTCTGTGCGAGACCAAACCAGACAACAGTTATATGACCAGAGTCCTGGAGGTCAAAGGTCGAGTTACCTTTGAAGGCGCTGTCCAAGGGAGCCAGCATGGTCAGAGCCTCGGAGCCCGTCAGCTGGGGCCTCAGGCCGGCCGCAACAAACAGCCTGGTGGCAGTGGACACAGACGAGCCTTCAGCCAGCTCCAGCAGAGTTTTAGCTGCAGAACGAAAACAGAACCACTGTAACACTGGCGCCTTTTGTCAGTTAGTTCCTGTGCACCTGCTTGTGTTCAGACAAGCTTAACACTTCAGAGCTTCGCCTCTGTTCAGTAGAAAGAGTCGCAAGGTAGAGATGTCCTGGAAGGTCTGCAACTAATCAGTGGCTTATTTTTATTGACAGGCTCACATGAGGACGTTATTACTTAGAGGAAGTGTTCCTGGACCATAGTCATGCTGTACAACCCAGTGTAACTGTAAAACTTAAAGTAACTTTGAATGCCACAGAATAAATAAATAAATAAATAAGACTTGTGTAGAATTATTATTATTTTTGTCTGTATCAGTTTTTAAAGTCTCTTTTTATTTTGTCTTAGCTGACTTTATTAAGCTTTTTACTGCAATTGATTTAGAATGTGGATTGATGCTTTTCTTTGCCGGTAAACGTGGACATTTTCCTAGGGTCTAGTGCTAATGCTCAGCGCTGCCAGCACCGAGCTGATGTCGTTCCCAGACAAAAACCTGACGATAAGCAGGTGTTTGGACTCTCAAAGTCATGAGTGAATCTGTGGCAGCGCACCGACACCAGTGTGAACCCAGTACACGCAGCCTTGGCTGTAACACTGGTAGTATTAGGGACGAGTAGCTCATTGTTGTGTAGTGGATGACTGCTGATTCAGTTATTTAGTGTTGTGCTCTGTCCTCAGTATTTGTAGTATAAACTGCAGCATTAGTACCCGAGTCTGGGATGAGCAGCTCGTTGATGTAGTGGACAACTCCATTGGTTCCCAGCTTGTCCTTCTTGGTGATGATGGCCTTCCCATTCAGGGTCATCTGGTCTCCGTCACAGCCGACCTCCAGCACGGTGCCCTGCAGAGTCTCCATTAGAGT
>NW_018127901.1:31857-51093 GCF_001952655.1 Monopterus albus
AACACTAAGAACACTACAAACAGACCATTATCAGCAGTACAGTTAACACAGTGAGGCCCGGGTCACCTCTCAGGGCCACGGGGTCTCCCAGGATCCTGTTCAGGGTGTCCTGAGGAATCTTCTCAAAGGCCTCGTTGGTGGGAGCGAAGACAGTGTACTGGCCCTCATTTTCCAAAATGGTGGAGAGACCTGCAGCGGCGATGGCCGTCTGAGGCGCAGATAGGAGGTCAGTGACCGAACAACAGTGCTTATATTGATGTTCTCGATCAATTGATTAATGTACTCACATGCAGAGTCTCCAGGTCGTCATCAGTTTCAATGAATGAGTGCACGCTGCTGGAGATGGCGGTGATGACACGGTCGACCACATGCACAATGCCGTTGGTGGCATGTTGGTCAGGTTTGGTCAGACGAGCACAGTTCACTGTCACAATCTGAGGAGATGACAAAATGGAGGGAGCCTGCTGCTGTAACCCATCGAGCTATTGATCAGTTCACTTCTGACCCCTCTGGTTGATGGGCTATAGTGCATCACAGTGTGTCATGCACACTGTAATGTGCATGTTAGTGAGCTGCAGTGCGTCAGTGACCCACTAACTGCAAATAAAAGATGGACAAACCTACTGTGACATCACCCACTGGTTTTCTCAAGTCTGGCCATCACCATCTTGGCAGCGCTTCACTCAGCCTGCTAGGTCTAACCCAACAATGGGCAAAGGGGTGGAGCCAAGTGGAGCTCAGTAGACAGCTAGTGGCCAGGCACCTATGGCGGGACCCTCCCCTCTGTCACTCAAAGCGGCCACGCCCTTAATTATGTGTAACTTTTAGTCTCAATATAATTTAAAAGGGCGAGTTCAGTTGTCAAGGAAGGGGAAATTAGCTACAGAGACCACAACAGGTTTTGTACCAGGCTGTAAACATGTTTATTTCTGCTGTAAATTTGGGCAGGTTAACATGACTGACTGTTGTAATGGATGTGCAGTGTGTTACAGTGTGTGTGCAGTGCTTCACTAACCCCGTCACTGTAGTGGTGGATGTTTTTCAGTGTGTTATAGTACATGTATAGCATCACTCACTGGTGCAGTGTAAGATGTGTAGTGTGTTACAGCATGCTATGGGGTGACACTGACCCCATTGCTGTAGTGCTGGATGTGGACAGGGAAGTCCTGGTACATGGAGGGAAAGGAGGATCCATGTTTCAGCTCCTCGGACGTCAGCCGGCGGTTCACCATGTGGTAATGAAGCGTGTTCAGCAGCTCGATGTTTACATTACTCACCAAAGAGTCCAGGATCTCCTGCAACCATGAACACAACACAGAGTCAGCACGAAGCAGGAAGCGGCTGATCTCACAATCAGTGTGCAGAGAGGAAGGCGTCAGCTTCTCAGTCAAATTTACACAACATCTTCAAATGTAAAGGATTGTTCTTGCAGTATTTGTGGTATTCACCGAGGGCAGGGCATCCCAAGCCTTGTTGCTTGGAACAAAAAAGGTAAAGCTTCCCGGTCCTTCAATCTCCTCCTTCAGTTTGGCTCGTTCAGAGTACATCTGTGTGGTGGAGGCTCCGACTACGCCCAGAGTGTTGTAGATATTCACCAGAGGCAGCGCTGCAGTGATATACATAGACACACTAAACAAACTCGACCACTAACCTTTCAGCTGCAGCTAAAATAAACAAACTGAGATACCCACAATGCAGCTGTGCTGTGACTGTGTCTAGAAAGTAGGACGGTTTCTATGAACTGGTCAGCAATTTGGTTAATTTTTGGTCTCATTTGTACAAATAGGTCAATTTTATTAATGAATTAAAAAGTAGCGCTGCCACCTAATAGTCAAATGGTCAAGTCATTAGTCAAGAAACATGTCATCAACTGAGACTCTTCCTTAGTCGGGTACAGCCCTATAAAAAATACTGTTCTCAGCCCCGTGCTCCCTCTCTGTTGGCTCTGGGTTTGGTCTCCACCACCACATCTGGCTATGGAGCTGCTAACTGCTGCACTGTGTTCACCAGCTGGTCTCTGACTGGCTCTGTCTGACGTTTGTTGACAGCGACTGTTTAGAGCGTCTCCTCTGAGAACAGCCACTTCCTGCTGCGGCCCTGGGCCACGCTGTGAGAGCGGTGAAAGTGAACCAGGACGGCGACGTTGTGGTCCAGCTCTAAATGCTGAGCTGAGACTCGCTGTGAAGCTGAGAGGAGCTGCACAGTCAGCTGATCAGTCACTACCACACAGACTGTCATAAAATATCAGTCACGGTGCTTTAAGGCAGTTATGAAACTTATGAAATCATCTGTCAGTTTGTTTTCATTAACATTATTAATAATATTTAAATAAAAAACAAGCGAAAGCTCAGCATTCTGTTTCAGGTTTGTGGGGCCAGAGGTCAGAGGTCATACCAGCAGGACAGCCCTTCTCTCCAGGAATCCTCTCATAACCAGGACAGCACTCATAGGTGATCACCCTGCAGCAAAAACACACACAAAAGGACACGTGAGAAGACTCGTCTTCTCTTCCATCAGGCTGACCATCTACTTCCCGTCCTCACTCCTCCAGTTTGTGTTTCACTGTCTGAAGTACACTGAGAACAGCGAGATTCCATAGTACCAAGTATGAACACTCCCATGTTGCTACGTCGTGCTGTCATGTAATTGTTGCATTTACTGATTCATCTGTGTGCATTGTGTTACGCATTGAATTGACTTGCCTTTGTGTGGCAAAAGGTGAAAGAACCTTGTAATGTCTGTAATATTTCTGCGTCACGAGACACACAGCCTTGTCTTGTGCAGTGGTGCTAATAAAGTTAGGTGCACAGTAACAGACAGAGACACACTACAGGTGCACCCTGTTTCCCTAATATCACAAACACAGCTTCCCATAATACTGCAGATTGCAGGCAGTAAATATGATTTCATCTTCCAGAGATGAACTCTGGTCTGTGTCCAGGTTCGGTTCTGCAGAGTCCTCAGGATGCTCCCGATCTGTTCAGTCCATACGTATCGTAACCCAGCGGTTTGGGGGGAAACTGGGCCATGTGACTGTCGCACATACCACCTGGTTGTTATTTTTGTGCGCATGTGGCAGTTTAGGAGCTGAGTGGTGTTCACACCGGGGCCGGGTACATGGCCCTGACACACACGGACGGGAAGCACCGGCACACAAAGATCAGGGCTGAACGTTAAGACCTGACATGTGGACGGAATTGGTTTCACTTTGCTTTTGGACCCACACAGCTACTTTTACAGCTCAGACTCCACAAATACCTTAGCCTGCGAGCACTTCCTGTTAAAAAGCTGACAGAGAAGAGGCAGACAGGAAACACGGGGACACACAAAACAAAGGTCCCAGGTTGGATTCAAACCTTGGTCTACATACACTCGACCCATGCGGCTCCCACTCAGGGTTTTAATGTGCAGGTTGAAAAGGTGAGTAAGACCAGGTGGATTTGTACCAAAGTCTGCCTTCATTTTCAGAATCTGTGGGTGGGGTCGGATGTTTTCCATAAGTGCCACAGTCCCTTCAGAGGTCAGCCTCATGTAGCCAGCACACAGTAACGCTACACAGCAGCTGTGAAATGAGAGACTTGTCATTGTGAAAGGAGAGTGTGGCTAAAGCAGCTGAGTGTCCGATGTGTGGTCAGCAATACATGGAACCAAACTGTAGGACTTACAGTTGGTGTGGGCCCATTCTGTGAGCCACTGTGGCTGCAGACCGTTCAGCAGCTCTTCTGATCCACCCATGCACTTTGTAGTCTGTTTCTCCGACCAACATGGCCTCTCTGGAAATGCCATTTCATCCTCCTCCAGCTTCTTTTGGTGACTCATTCAGTGTTTGGAGCAGATTCATGTCAGTAAAACTTTTCTCAGACAAATGTGACAAACAGGCTGAAGGACGACGCCATGCTGCAGCATCCAGCCTCCTGTCAAACACTAAAGCAGTTTCTCTCGGCTGGATGTTTCTGGAAGGCTTCCCTTGAGTGGGTCGCCCCCGGCAGCTGAATTACTGCGACCTCGTTCTCTTTGTTTTGACAGGAATCCACAGCAGCCATCTTTGTTTATGTGGATAAAAAACAAGCGTTGAATTTCCATCTGCTTGGATAATCAGTCCAGTGTGTGCACACAGTCAGTTGCTGAGCTCCACTTGTTTATATTTCAGTGCCGCTTGGACAGGAAGCTGTAGGACCTCAGGGAGGTTTCCATCTTCTGTCTCCAGACGTTTCATTTTATTTCATTACAGAAGCTTCTGCTAATGGGGTGGGGGGTGGGCTGAGGCCTGGACCCGACTCCAGTCATACTTCCTCCCCCTACTTCTTGTGTAAGGAAATACACTTGAATGAGAGTGCAGCAGCTGTGGACATTTTTCCATTTTCAGAAGAGAGTAAAGTAGTTTTTCCTCTGTGAGGGCACTGTGCTTCCATCCACACAGAGTGGATGGTGTGTCCACTCAGAGGAGTGCTCAGACACTCTCTGTGCTCGCTTTGGTGCCTGGACCCTGTACACGTGCTCCATCTAGTTTCATTGTATTTGTAACTTTTATTAAACAGAGACGTGCTGGAGTTGTGTCAGAGTCTGTTACCTGAGCTACCAGACTTCAACTCTAGAGGTGTGACATACAACACACACCCCAGAAACATGAAGCTTGTTGCCTTCACAACCGCAACCGCTGAGCCAAGTGAGCGGTCTGCACATTTGCATGATTTGCACTCACACTGGATGTGCATCATGATTCTGGTCATGGACTTGAACTAAGGTTTAAGGTGGTGGGTAGCAAAAACAACAAACATCAAAACATCGCACCCCTTCGTTCCCAAGCCACGTCGCCCCGGTGCAGTTTTACTACTGTAGCTCCATTGCTCCATAGTGCAGGGCCAACAAAATGCCACCACAACCCCACTGTGTAACTAGAGCTGTGAAGAGCCTGGGGGGGTTAGGGGTGGTGGTGGTGGTGGTGTGTGTGTGTGTGGGGTGGGGGGATTACAGGGCTAAATGTCCAAAACTGCCAGTGTGTGCTGAAGGATTTGTGTGTGACGGGGTGTTCAGCTTCACTTCCTGCAAACGTCCACAGAATCTCTCACTTCCTCTGTTTCCAGTTTCCTCCTGTGGGCTGAAAGAATCTGTGTGAGAACCATTCGGCTGAACGGAGCAGGGTGAAAAGTTGAGGACCACCGAGAGGCCTTCACAACCACAGACACACTTTAATACACAAGCAGACACACGGGCGACGTATTTCTTAAGTATGTTAACAAACACACAAAGAGCTGCACATTTACAGTCGAACAGAGGAGAAAAGAGTAAAGACAAGAACAGAGAGACAAAAGAGGAAAGAATCTAACTAACAGAAACAGGTGAGGAAAAGAGAAAAGAGACAGGAGACGAATATAAAAAGGTGGAGATGACAGAACAGGAAGAGAAGAGAGGACGAGAAGATAAAAATGGCGCAAAGATGGAAACAGGAAAAATGCAGAAGAGAAAAATTGAGGGCATATGAAGAGATGAATCATCGACTGTTACTGACAATTTCTGCTGAAGCAGCTGTTTCCATGGAAACTGAAAACACGGATCAACACTTAGTCCACACACTGAGAGGACCGATCAGAAAGCCCGATCATCAACAGCAGCTCCTGACAACACAAAGTGGTCATGTGATTTTTGAAGACTGACCTTCAGAATGAAGAAATGCCTCCAGCAGCAGCCCACGTTTCACCTCCACACTCGGGGTGAGTGACTCTGTTCGTCACATATCCACACAGTCGGACAGGTGACAAAGTAGAACCAACACAGTGTCTCAGTAAGCTGTTGGGCCACCGGAGCAGCTTCACTGCACCTGGTGTCGACTCTGCCTGGTGATGTCGCTGTGCACAGGGTGATGAACATGTTCCAGGATGGACAGCAGCTTCTGGAGGGTCCTCTTGTCCACTACAGGTGTAAGGGAGTCCAGCTCTCTACACACTACAGGGCCACGTTTCCTCACCAGCTTGTCCAGCCGTGAGGCGTCTCTCTTCCTAATGCTGCCTCACCAGCACACCACAGCATAGAAAAGGACGCAGGCGATGGCAGGCTGGTAGAACATCTGTAGCAGCTTCTTGCAGATGCTGAAGGACCCCAGCCTCCTCAGGAAGTACAGCCAGCTCTGTGCCTTCCTGAACAGTGCATGTGTGTTGGTGGATCAGTACCGTTTGTCATCCATTTGCAGATCCAGGTATCTGTAGGTCTAGGCAACCTCCACCTAGGGCCCCTCGAAGGACACCACCATGTCTTTGGTGACTGGGCTCTAATCAACCAATGACTCCGACCGCTGCCTGCTGATCTGGGCTCGGTTCACTGCTGTGAACCAGTGAATGATGGCTATGTTTTGATGACAACATAACTCTGCACCAGCTGACTCAACCCGCTGCTGGTGTAAAACCTGACCCTGACCTGGACTCTGCTCCTCTGTAAACATTTCCAGCAGACTTCTGTCCTCTCACAGGCTGAAATCTTCCTGACTTGATTTAACTCCCTCCCTCCTCCATCAGGTTCACAGCTCTGCAGCACCACAAAGAGCCCTGTCTTACTCAAGAATGTGCTTATACAGAAAGCTGAGGAGAATTCTGGGATTTAGCAGCATGTTTCTCTGTTGCACGTCGACCAAAAGACCATTCCTCAGGTTTAACACCACAACAGGAAGGTTTTTCTGCTGAGTGCGAGTAGACTGGAAGGTTCCAGATAACTGCCACATTTACAGGAGGAACTTTGGAGCCACACAGAAGCCCAGTGTGCTATAATCCTGCTCTGCTAAGGGTTAGGGGTTAGGCAGCGCAAAAGCTGTGACGCAGCTGCTGCTCTGCTGCACAGCCTCATTAACAAAGTGTGTGTTTCTCTCCCAAAATGGAGTCCTTCACTTCAGTGCCGAAACACACTGAGCACACGCTTTACTGTGGTAAAAGTATGTGAGGATCAGGAGGAACATGTCCTTCAAGAAGAAAGGTTAGAAACGGCAGAGTTGGTGCTCAGTGAGCTCAAACACAAAGTTGCAGTGTCTGCACGGCGTCAGAGCACAGTGTCGTCTGTAACCTATATCTCTGATCAACACAGGTCCCATCTGACACCAAGTCCGATGTTGCACTGACCAACTCTGCTGGAATAAAAGCTCGGGAAGCACAGTTACCAGAGGCAGGACCATGTGACAGAGGGAGTGTTGTTCAACACTTCAACGTTAGAGTTTCCTAGCAGCCCTTGAACACACCAGCAGGGAACTAAAAGTCTTTAGCTCACGTCAACGGCAGTCTGGACTCTGCAGCATGTGCACACAGGAAAGAAATAAAACACATCAGCGTAAGTTTAAAGACAACCAAACAGCTGTGTGCCATCTTCAAGTGAAGCCTGCAGGTTCTGGGACCAGAAGGTGGACTGAACACTGATGGGTGTCCAGGCTGACATCTCTCCTTCTTCAGACATTAAGAGGTGAGGAGTCCTCCAAACAGAGACAGTCCTCTGTTTGTCCAGCAGGACTCAGGCTACACATACTGAAAACTCCAGTTCTGAAATCCAGAAACAAAACCTGTCTAACACTGGTCCAGAACCAGAGGAGACTCCCCAATAACACCTCGACACAAAACAGTCCCAGAGAGCAGACAGCATCTTGTATTAGGCACATATGTCAAGAAAAGGAACAGTTTAGTTCCCAACAATCTCCTGAGGACTGATGTGTCAAACCAGACTCTTTCATTCTTTAGCAGGATCTCCAGGCTCAGACAACTACAGACAGGATTTTCTGATTCAGACTCACGTGGGTTTTCCACAGATCTTGCGATGGTACCACTGTTTGCAGTTGGTAAAATACTTCTTGTCGCTGCCTTTAATCTGCTGCATGGCACAGACGTTGGGTCTGAAAGAGAGGAGACGCATACAAAAGAGTCAGTAGGGTTTTAAACTACACAAACATCTCTTTCCAAAGCTTCCAAATGGCTTTGTCACTACATAAACACACAGACAGGAACATAAACTCAAGCTCCTTTAAAGTTCCACACTGAAATTTTCCACTTACAGGATTAGGAAACAGGTTAAATTATTATTAAATTATTAAATCCTTAAATCTGAATGCAAGAGTATTTCACTGTGTCCAAGGTCACACTCAGTGGTTTTATTCTGTAAGAGCGGAGCGGCCGTGATGACTGTTGAGTGACAGTACATGAATCGGGGGAAGTTAAACCATCACCGTCCTTGTTGGAGCTTCACCTCCATATGTTTAACGCCTAAAGTCCCAGTGTCTCAGACTGAGTTGCTCAATCCTGCTCATTCTGAAAATGGGAAGTTACAATACTGTACTACACAGTACAATTTTTAGGTATCTGTACCTGAGTACTTCCACGTCCTGCTCCTTCATCCTGTGACTCCATGTCAGAGACAAACCGTGTACTTTTTACTACACTACATGTACCTGATACCTTCAGGTCCAGAATCAGATGAATCAAACCAAACCCAGTAGAACCATCAGACTCTATTGATCCCAGTAGGAAATCCACCAGCTACCCAGTAGGATGTAAAGTACTTCCCAGTATAAGTATATAAGGTAGTTACCATCAGCTCCACCTTTACCAGCTGCAGCATTAAAGTGATGGACACAGTAATTAGTCACTATGATCCAGTATCAGAGACGTTACTGGGACACGGGCCGTTCTGCAGGATGAGTACTGGTACTGCTGGTACTTCAATTACATTCATATGATAATGCTTTTGTACTTTCACATTAGTAACAGTTGCTACTTTTACTGCAGTAACGTTTTCAAGTTACTGGCCACGGCCACACAAAAAACAACTCATATGATCCAGCGTTAAGGAAGCGGAGTGCGTCGCTATGCGCACAGTCTACTGTAAGACACTGGACCCGGAGCCGGATCAAACTCACCCCTGCTGCCGGCCTCGGATCCGGCTGTGCTGCATGACCGCCTGGTACGGAGACCGGGCCACACACGTGACCAGAACCAGGGACAGACCCAGGACCAGTACGCACACGTTCATCTTGCCTTTATGATAAAAAAAGACCAGTAATGTTGAGCCTGCTCTTCACGATCTGCTTTCTCTTCGTCTCCTCTGCCCGCAGTACCCTCCGGACCCGGGAGCGACCGGATTTATAGACTGGACAGGGGAGGGGCGGGAGGAGGGGCGAGATATAGGACACCCAGAAGGAGGACTGAGGACTATCCCAGATCCACCAGTAGCGGCTCTATCACAGGGTCGAACAGAATGAAAAGGACTTTGAGAGTCCTGACAGAAGAGCTCCGGGTCTCCAGCTCTGGGGAGTTTCACCTCAGTCAAAGAAACAAAGACCTAAGCGCAGTCAAAGCTGAACGTCAGCTCTGGGTTTCTGGTTTTCAGTTTTCAGTGGCTCCCAGCCAGACCAGGAACCAGGCGCATTAGCTCACTAGTGAAAGATGCTTTCATTTTGTAAGCCGTGTTGTGTACTGGTTTTGAAGGATGCACAACATTTGGCTAAAAGACAAATACAGGTGCAACATATGCTGTTCCAGAAAGCAGCACACGCTTTACAGAGGAGGCGGCAGGTGGAAGCTCTGGCTTCTGCTTGTTCTCAGCCTCCTTCATGGTGACAGCTTTTTCTGTTCAAGACTTCATAACTTGTCTGCTCTGAGTATTGTTGAGTCTCCACAGGGTGGACACAGTGACACCAGTGGTGACTTCTACAGAAGAGAAGGTATCAGGACATTACGACTGATCTGAATAGTGAACCTGAAATATCTGATTAAAACATGCTACAGTCCCACTGACAGTGAACACAGCGTGGTCAGTGGTTTCCTTCACAGATGTTAAAGTTAGACTGAGGCAGTGATTCATGAAGCTCCTCTCCAAACATCTGTCCAACATCTGTCCAGCTGGATTCTCACAGCGGGTGGAGGAGGTGGTGCTGAGCACTGGGACCACTGGGACGCTGGGCTGCAGGACATTGTGTGAGATCATAGTCTAACAGGTGAGGCATTCAGGGACACTCCTGCTGCTGCCTTAACCGTCTGAGAGAAGAGATGAGCTGCTGGTTGGTCATCAGGACATGCTCTACTTTTATAACTCTGAACACTTCTGGGACACTTGGGAAAATCTAGAACCTGCTCTTTCCTCTGGGCCACAAACAAACTCGGGCATGTGGTAATCTGTAGGCTTTCTTTTTTAACCCTTTCTCTATCCGATGGTGTTAGCAGTGGTATAGAGGAAATCGGATCTTTTTCTTACTAAAACTCTCATTACAAAATACTCTGTCCTGCTGTAAAGGTTAAGTATTATAACCAAACACCAGCTTATTTGTTTAGTCTCTTCAGTGTAGAACAGATTTTAACATCTTAACATGCAGGACAATTGAACCCATCAGGTTTTATTTGCTGATCATGTGTTTTGTGTGAAGAACAGTAACAAGCTGTCAGATGATAACTGTAGCAGAAGAACTAAGTTTTCCTCCTGGTACAAGTGGTGTACAAGAGTAAATGGCATTAATTGGAAATATTCGAGTGAAGAACATGTACCTCGTGGGCTGCAATCAAGCATAATATTTAGTACTACTGTACATACATTTCAGAGACCAGGTTCAGGTGAGTGTTCCAGAGACCGGCTCCTGTCCTGACGATTCAGAGCTGCAGGAGTTCTTTCTGAGCATCAGAGCAGGGATTCAGTTTAGAAGCTCTGGTCTGAAACCCCGCCACCAAACGAAGTCAAGGCTGAACCATGTGTCAGCTGAGCAGAACTTTTCAGCATTTCAAAAAATAGCTGAGATCTACTTCAGTTTACCTCAAATGAGGAATATGTCATATTTGTTCCAGTCTCATGTCCTTGTGTGTTCTTCTGTCAGAGCACACAGACATCCATTAGAACGACTCGATGCTGGATTTAAAAGATTGATTCTTTTTCTGCTGCTTTCATGTGCCTATGATAAAATCTGGCATCTGGAAAATCAGAACTGGCTGTTGCACAGCGCTGCATTCGATAGCAAAACACTCAAAGCTGAGGGTTGACACAATAAACAAACACAAACATGGAAACTTCCTGACTCATAGCCTGCTGCAGGACCAATCATAAACATGTAGACTGTGGAGTCATTTCCACTTTAGACCTCAGCCATCAGGTTCAGTCAGCCCAGCACCAACAAGTCAGCTAATCATACCAGGCCTGACTGTGAGATATACGTGGGTGTCGTCAGCATGAGAACACAGAGGGACAATAGTGAGCCCTGCCTCAGCTCTCACACAGTCTGTAGGCTGAAAGGAAAGGATGAAGCCATCTCACGGAGGATGATACAAAAAGAGTAAAGTGTGCAGATGAGTCTGAAACATCAGCTGAGAACTGCTTCATGTCTGAGATGCAGGTTTGACGAGGTCGGTCCTCATCAGCCACACTTCATAATAACTCTGGCGTGACAAACTCCATAAAGACTTTATCAGGTACACCTGTACCTTCCACCTTAACATTGTCATAAATTTATTATTATTGAGGTCATAGTTAAAGGTGGCGTTGTACTGGACTACATTATATTCAGAGGTGTCTATATTTTTGTCCTCCCCAGCTACATACTGTACATGAGAGGGTCAAAATATTAGGAACACCTCTAAATATAAAGAACTATTAAAGTGGCTGGTGAGTGTATTATTAACCGCCCAACAGAACATGAGCTCAGCAGTAACAAGAGTCATTAAACCAGTGACCTGGCTCCTGTTTCACTTCTAAGGGCAGGGCCACACCAAGCCGACATGACAGAACCAGCAGTGACAAAGGCCGACTGCTGCGTCCCCTCACGTCGGCTTTGTCTGGGCCAGTCAGGATGAGAAAGTGCCACTTGAACACACCACACAGATGACAACCAACAGCTGACCAGCACATACGTTCTACTCATGTGACAGATATAACCTCCCCTACCAGCAGGTGGTGGTATCTGTATTTGCTACCTCTTGTTCAAAACAGCTGCTGTTTACAGTTGCTTCTAATGGAGAATACAAAGTTGTAATTAGCAGCTGTAAATGATGCCGCCATTCTCTGCTCTTGGTCTTTAGGTCGTAGAAGAAGAAGTAAGGTTGTGGAGGTGAAAAACAAGGAGAAACTGCACTGAATAGGTGAAATCATGGAGAGTACAGTAACAGGCTGAAGGGGCTTTCCCCCCAAACCATCCTCTTCTAGTGCACTGAGTCACTAAGCTCACCAGCCAATCAGAGCAGACTCTCTCACTGACTAGGCCCAACCGCCGGCACCAATTCAACATGTCGAATCAGCTAAAAAGCCACCGAGACTGTCTGACTAGTACCAATGGACACACTGGGAGGACGAGGCCCTGACAGATGCTGACCGACGGCCTGATGAACACACCACACATCTGCACTACTCCTGCTACCGATGTAAGGCGAACTCTTTAGAACTGAAGGAAGTGTCCAGCTGTTTCTCTATAGAACTACATGGAGCAGATGCACAATCGTATCTAGATTTTCAGTGAGCTTCTTCAAAACTGAACAGACGTGATCAGCAGAGCGACCTGTGAAATCTGAGGAAATTCAGTCATGGTGACTTCTCACACATGACAGCTACAGTGCTGAGCAGTACTGGGCCAGGTCCACACTTCACTGCTTGTTACTGTTCAAGCAGCTAATGTGCTGCCATCATGGACAGGAGAGAGAAGCAACCAATGAACAGGATCCTTCTGAACTGATTGGAATCACCACCAGTAATGAAACTGGCTCTGGTTTCACACAGAGACAGTCCATACACTGGACCACAACCGCTGTCTGTCTGAGCCTGAAATAAAGTGCTGCTATTGTCTAAACCACAGCCCTGCAGTTCCAATGTCCACCCGACCTCTGACTTCTGGCGTCTGAGCTGGGTTCAGATGAGACTTCCTGGTGTGACTGGGGCTTTAAACAGTTTGTAGATGCACGTAAATATGCGGTTGTTTCAGCATGTTCAGGCTTTTAATGAGACCATTTAGAGATGTGATCTTCTTGTGCATCTGCTCTAAACTGAGGGAACCTCCAAACGCCACCATACAATCTGAAACACGTCTCTGGTCAGACTGGCACAGAGCTGCTGTTTGCTATCAGAGCAGTAACATCTGGGGCAGCGGTCTGTCACTTTGACCTGAGGATCTCCACATGATCACCTGACCATTATACGTGAAGACAAAGTAAAGCGACAAACCTGTTTAGTTTCTGAGCTCTTTGACGTCAGCGTGAAGACCATCACCATTTGTTTACCTGTCCATCGCTCCACCTGCTGTCGGTCGGGATCCTGGTGGCAGCAGTAGAGTGAGGCAGCCCTTCTCCCCGGCCATATCCTCTGACTTCTCCTGCAGCATCCAGAGGTGCCTCCAGAACACATGGGATCTATAGTCTGACCCCTGGTGCCCCCCTGATCATCACCCAAGCCTGATGGAGGGGTTAATGATTCCCTGGGATCGTGAGAGCCTCCTCCTGGCAGGATCAGCTCAGGCCAGCTGGTCCCAGGTGAGCAATCAGACCACTAAAAGAAGGAATCCGGGGCCCCCTCCTGGAGCTAGGTTTTCTGATGAGTTCCTGCTGGCTGGTTTGGGTTCAGCCTGAGAGGTGACATGGGGTCACATCATGTTGATGGGCTGCACACTGATCTGGGGAAAGGGATCAGTGGCGCAATGAAAAGTGGCTCTCTGCTGACACATTCTGGTTTAGGGAGGATTATTTGGTACCAGACCTTTGTGGGTTCTAAATTTCACATCCTGAAATCTGACTCCGAGTTAAAAGAAGACGTACATCAAACATTTATAAGACAGAGCCTCAAACAGTCAACTGGCTCGTCTCCACACTCTGCTGGCTGAGTCACGTTCAGCACAGACATCAGTGAACTCATCACTGCTGTGTTTACATTTTACAGCAGAGACTTCAACACAGCTGTTTCAAGACCCTGCAGGCTGAGGCCTTTTAATAAGGGTTGGGGGTGAATAGTGTAACAAGGGCCCCCTAATGGACTTTCTCGGTTTCAGTCCTCCATTGTTTCTACTGCCTGTAACAGTGACACATGATGTAAACGGACACTGCTGCAGTTACAAGTAAACAGTGATGAAAAGACGTATGACAAATTCGTCTCTGTCAGCTTTGATCACAACTTCTCTTTTTCCATGTATTTGTTCCTCATTCATGGCTTTTATGAACACATGTAAAATGTGGCTCCAGCAGCCTCTGTGTCTGAGATGTGAAGACTCTCAGGGTGTGACCTCAGCATCGATGTTGCATGCCACTGTGTGTTAGGCCTTTGTCACGCCCTGCTGATGAACAGAGTAGAGCAGACTGAGCGTAGTCGGTTCCCACCACAGCCAGAAACAGGCCCAGATGGCTCCTGACATTTAATTGACTGAGCCTTTAAATGCCTGAGGTCAAATGTAGATCTCAGTGTTGTGTCTCTTGTCAAAGTGTGGCAGCATTGAGCCTTCACATACTTCAACAACGGGACCAGGACAAAGCAGCAGCCAGCGGGTCTGGGGTCAAAGGTCACACACAAAGACAGCACATGGAAAAGTTGCTTTCTGAAGCAGTGCTGCTGAAGGAAGACAGCCGGATATAAACCGGGGAGCATTTGGAGGTCTCAGTCTTCTTCCTCTTAAACCACGGCACAGCTGTGTCACACACGTTGATAGGTTCAGCTGCTAATGAGAAAAACAGAAAGCAGCAGGAAAACCTCAGTTCACAGGGTTTCACCTGTTCTGACCTCTGCAGCTCAGCACCTTTGGACTCTGATACTGCTGTCAACACTGCTTCTGCTGGTACTTTATTTTGATTTTGATTTGACCCCCTCCCCTTCTGACTCAAAAAGAAAAGTAGCCAGCCTATAATTCAACAGCTGTTGAATCCTAGGCGACATGCCAAACCTCCTCAGCCTCCTCAGGAAGTACAGCCATCGTTGGGCCTTCTTGACCAGCTGTGTGGTGTTAAGTGTCCAAGTGAGGTCCTCTCTGATGTGGACGCCCAGGTATTTAAAGCTGCTCACCCTCTCCACTTCAAGCCCCCTGATGAAGAGCGGCCAATGAGATCTCCTCTCCTTCCTCATGTCCACTATCATCTCCTTCGTCTTGTCCGTGTTGAGGCTGAGATTATTCTCCTTGCACCATGACACCAGACCGGCCACCTCCCTCCTGTAGGCTGCTTCGTCCCCGCCAGTGATGCGACCTATCACCGTGGTGTCATCCGTGAGCTTTAGGATGATGATGTCTTTGTGGGAGACAATCTCCTAACCTGTCAGTTTTACAGTAAAATAAACCTTCCCAGAAACCCCGCCACAAAAGCTGCCAGCCCAGAGTACTATAAACACCACTCAGCACTGAATAAGGCTTCTGAATGGAAGGACGGTGTATTGAAACCAAAATACTGATCAGCACATTTGTCAAAACCAGAAGGCCACATAATGTATACAACTCAAGACCCAACTGCTTGTAAATGACCAAAATGTTAAATAAATTGATCAACTGGAGAATATTTCCACTGAACCCTCAAAACAATAAGATTTAAATCACAGTCACATACACGGACATACAGAGATATAAAATAACTCAAACATCCTTCATTCAGTTCAACTTAGGTGATGGCTGGGGGGTGGGGGTGGGGGTTGATGAGTCAACTTCAGTGGATTTCAGTCAGTGCTGTCTTTGTTCATTGCCCCCAGAGAAACGGGTGAGAAAGAGTTTCCTTTCCAGTGTGTGTGTGTGAGTGAAAGGGGTGCTGTTCCCTTAGTTCAGCTGATAATGAGGGCATTGGCGAGTGACAGGGTGCTGAGGGAGCCTGGAGAGTGGAAGGACAAAGAGAACTCAGCTTTCAGGGGTTGACATCCAGGGACGTGGTAGGCCGCATCCAAGTGGATCAAGAAAAGGTGAAAGGCCTCGTCCAATTCGTTCCAGCGATCAGCACTTCGCCGGTCCACACCTTCAGTTTCACTTGGTTCCACCGTTTATTTTCTGCACTCTACTTTAATAATTTGGCTGTTGTGAGACGCCCAGATTAAAAGTTTGTTCTTATTCTCCTTCTCACTCTCACTCCACTCGCTGCCTGTTCTTCACCATGCTTTCTTGGTTAGTTAACCCCAGCCCCCTACTCCCACGTGTGCCTCACCTAACTCCTTCCTTTTTTACCTACTTCCTGTTTCTGAGAGCAATAGCTCCTCCCTTCCTCCTCCCGCCACGGTTTGTGTTACATTGCAGCACAAATAATTCACTCCTGTACGCAATGAAACGATGACAGCCAATGCTCCTTTTATAAATCTAAGAAACAAAGTCTTCACTGAGCAGAAGCCACAATGTCTTGTGTTGAAACACGAGTCTCCACAGTCACAGACACAGAGTGAGGACACGTCTCCAGACCAGAACCAGAACCTCTAAACTGGACTGTGTGTGCAGCTGATGGCATGTTCAACACAGAGCAGCTTTGTGCTCAGGATCAGCTCAGGTTTCCAGCAGATGTTCTCAGAGGTTAAAGGTCATGAGGGGAAGGAAAGGGTAGCTGTCACTCACTGATGCCGGGTCTTCACCAAAGAGTGTGATCAGGACACACACACAAGTTTGCATCACTTCTGAGGTCACTGACCCACACCGACGTCTGGCAGAACTACTCCCACCTTAAACCAAGCCTTCAACATAACACGTGGTGAGTCAGTGTGGGTGTGTAA
The DNA here is from genome assembly GCF_001952655.1 of Monopterus albus. Lineage (NCBI taxonomy): Eukaryota > Metazoa > Chordata > Actinopteri > Synbranchiformes > Synbranchidae > Monopterus > Monopterus albus. Next base: position 48,496 of record NW_018127901.1, read on the forward strand.
CAGATTCAGTAACACACATACACTCAGTGTGCAGGGCGCCCCCTGCTGCTGACAGAAAACATGTGGCTATAACATGAAACTGATCACATTAATCATTAAACCTCAGTATTTTTCAGGTTCAATTAGCCTAAAAACCAATGACAACATCACAGACGTGTTTCAGGGTGTGTTCATCTACAGCTGCATTTCAATCCACGCTAGATCACCTCAAGAGAAACAGGGGTGTCTGCCAAAGGGCCCCGGATCCCAAGGGGCCCACGGTCTCCAGCTTTGCTATGTTACATTACATCATTTGATTAATTACAAATTCATTATAAACTTGTGGCCCTGAACTGTTACACTGAGCTCTCCTGTTGTGAAGTTGTGTTTTATCAGATTGCTTTAATTTCTCCAGTGTCTGTAAAGAACAGGTTGTATTCTTCTGCCCCAGGAGAACCGAGGCTGCAGCCAACAGTCACTGTCATCATCATCACAACTGAGAGTTATTTTCATAATAAAGAAATGTTTTGTGAAGGAAATGTTGGGGATTAGTGAGGCATTGTTCCCTGAAGCTCAGGCTAATGTATTCAGAGAGCTGTTCTCGCTGATCAACAGTCAGACCCCAGAGATGCTGAGTTTACTGTTGTAGGAAACTATGAAACATTCTCCCCAGAAAAGCTGGAGTCAGTTTTGCCTTGTAAAGGTTAATCAGTGATTAAACTGGCTTCCAGTGCCTGTTCTTGTCAGTTTGCACTGACCAGCCGATGGTTTCAGCTCTGAGTCCTGATGGTTCACAGTGCTGTGGTTGATTCTGGAAGCTTCTTCTTCTTTGTGTATTGCTCACACAGTTACAGTGGTGGAAACAAGACACTGCTGATACCTGAGCTGCTGCCCATCAGTCAGTCTTAGCCCTCCACCCACTGCCCCGCCTATACAACAGGTGTCAGTTAGTAATACATTCAGGGGCTGTCTGAAACACTAGTGTTCAGTTCACATGGTGTCTTCGTGTTTCTTATAGATGATGGAGAATCAGACTTGTGACTGATATAATCTGTTCATTAACAGTGACTAAGCTATAGCTGTCTGTAGAAGACGTGACTATAACTGTCTCTAACACTAAAGCCCATCAGCTCTGTAACTCAAAGACAGTTCAGCTATTCACACAGCAGCCTGGGATATTTATATTTACAGGAGCACCTGAAGGGAGCATCCTTCAAAGATGTTCTTTTGAGAAGATGGGTCACTCTGTTACCATAGAGACAAACCAGAAGCTGAGCTGTTCGCTTTAACTTGTCCATTGCTTCTCCCAGCAGGTGAACTGTCTCTGCAGCCACATGGAGGTCAACAGCTTGTTTCAAATGGATGTTTCTGAGGTGAGCATTTTATCACTCATCAGTCTGATTGAGTCTACATTTATATTTTCAACATATTTGCACATTTACTGTATGACAGAGGCTAGCATTAGCATGAAACCTCTCCTATGAGGCTGCCGCCCTGTTTGCTGCTTATGTTTCCTATTTTTTGAGAAATCTCAAAGAATAACTGAAACTCCTGGTGTTATGCGACTCTGGTTGTATTCTGCTGTGGGCTTGCTCATAGCCCCCAGCTTAGCCGCCATGTGTTGGAGTTTACCCCGGTGAACGAGAAGGTCGCTTCCCTGCGCCTTCGGGTTGGGGATAGGTCTCTCACTGCCATTTGTGCCTATGGGCCGAATGGCAGTGCAGAGTATCCGGCCTTCTTGGAGTCCCTGGGAGGGGTGCTGGAAAACGCCCCGACTGGGGACTTTGTTGTTCTACTGGGGGACTTCAACGCTCACATGGGCAGCAACAGTGACACCTGGAGGGGCGTGATTGGGAGGAACGGCCCCCCTGATCTGAACCCGAGTGGTGTTTTGTTATTGGACTTCTGTGCTAGTCACAGTTTGTCCATAATGAACACCATGTTCAAGCATAAGGGTGTCCATCAGTGCACGTGGCACCAGGACACCCTAGGCCGGAGGTCGATGATCGACTGTGTGGTTGTTTCATCTGACCTCCGGCCGTATGTCTTGGACACTCAGGTGAAGAGAGGGGCAGAGCTGTCAACTGATCACCACCTGGTGGTGAGCTGGATCCGATGGCGGGGGAGGAAGCTTGACAGACTCGGCAGACCCAAACATATTGTGAGGGTCTGTTGGGAACATTTAGCAAAATCCCCTGTCAGAAAGATCTTCAACTCCCACCTCTGGCAGAGCTTTGACCAGATCTCGAGGGAGACTGGAGACATTGAGTCCGAGTAGACCATATTCTCCACCTCCATTGTCGATGCGGCTGTTCGGAGCTGTGGCCGTAAGGTCTCCGGTGCCTGTCGCAGCGGCAATCCCTGATCTCTGTGGTGGACCCCCGAAGTAAGGGATGCCATCAAGCTGAAGAAGGAGTCCTTTCGAAAAGAGGGACTATCGATCGGCCTTGAAGAAATTCGGGCAAACCGTCCAGGCGGACAGCATCCCGGGTGGTTGCGAAGGCAAAAACCCGGGTCTGGGAAGAGTTTGGTGAGGTCATAAAGAGGGACTATCGATCGGCCTCGAAGAGATTCTGGCAAACCGTCCGGCGCCTCAGGAGGGGGAAGCAGTGCCCTGCC
>NW_018127901.1:52176-68419 GCF_001952655.1 Monopterus albus
GAAGACCCAGGACACGCTGGAGGGACTATGTCTCTTGGCTGGCCTGGGAACACCTCGGCCTCCCCCCGGAGGAGCTGGAGGAAGTGTCTGGAGAGAGGGAAGTCTGGGCATCTTTGCTTAGACTGCTGCCCCCACGACCCGGTTCCGGATAAGTGGAGGAAAATGGATGGATGGATGGATGGATGTTTATTTATGAGGAAAATGTCATAAGATGATGAGAACAGCATTTTATTGTGAGAAACATTTGCTCTCAGAATTCAAACATCTCAAGAAAATGTCAACAAATGTCAAAACTACAAGAGGCAGGACATAAAAACTGAAGGAGAGAAGTCAAATACAGCTCCCAGGATGCTGTTCAGTGACAAACATCCAATCACAGGGCTTCACATTCTGCTTTGTGCACCTTCCACCACCTCACAGCATCATACCCCCTTGTATTTGTTATTGACAGACTGCTGGATATTAAGGCTTTATCACAGATGTCACTTTGTAGCGTTTAGAGCACTGTACCACAGTCAGAACATAAACATGCAGTTTGGTTTCATGCTCCCTGAGACTGCTGAGCCATAAAAGAAATGTGACAATGGAGATTTCAGGGGCCAAAGCTGGTCTAATATCCCAGTGGTTCCTGAAGGTTAGGGCAGAGTGAGAGCTCGCTGCTTTATGTCCCATCTCTGCAGAGAGGCAGGAGGAGGCAGAGATCTGCAGACAGAAGACACATCACAGCTGCTGAACACAGTCAGTGCTGCTCTCACTGTCTTAGCCTTCGTTTTGGTGTGTTCAAAGACTTTTTATTCAGCAACTTTTGTTGAGCATCTCCATTCAGCCCAGTTTAACCTGCAGCTGCTTGGACTGCCCAGTGGAGCACACACTGATGTGAAGTACAACCCCAGCTCTTCTGCTTTGTTCTTATCTATTTTGTGCTTTGATCTGATCCCGTTGCGGGAGCAGAGATGCCGGTGCAGATCCCGGACGACTCGGACTTCTCCTCGTTCAAGGATCAGTGTCTGAGCACTGACGGATGGATCAGCCACTACAACAAGGGAGGAGTGACGGTGTGGTGCCAAGAGGAGGAGAGCAAAACTGTGCAGAAACTCAAGGTGAGCCACAGAGGGTTTTACACTGTGTAAATTGCAGGTCTGAATGTCAGTGCAGTCACATGTACACTTTTTACAGTCATGTTTAGGATGTGAAGGATGCTGATGCAAAATCTTCTGGGGAACTGTCAGTGTTTTATTGCTGCATTCATGTGTATGGTAAACTTTAGTGCTGTAGTTGTTTAAAACTGAGCTGCTTTAATCTACTTTACAAACTGTGGGTAACTTCATCTGCATCATGTTCTACAAGCTCTCATATGTTTGACATTTTCACTGGACAGAGAAGAGATGAAAGGTTCAGGTGAATGTAGTTAAGCTACAACATCTGCCTGTGACAAGGAGCAGAAGTAAAAAGTGGTGTAAAGCAAACAGTAAATGTGCTCATGGTGCACCAGTGGAACTGCTCACAGTCAGTCCACTACAGTGTGGAGACAGATGAGCTGAACCTCTGATAAAGATGAACATAGTAATGTTCATGTAAATGTCAAAACATTCAGCAGCAACTCAAACCACATCACTATACTTGTTCTGCACAGGTAAAATACTGACATCACCACATTTACTAGTTGGCAGTGTCATACATGATACAACAGGTCTTAATACATAGTACAGGCTTTTATTTTGACAGTAAAGATAGCAGCTCTGCACATTTCACCCACAAATTAGACCACACATGGTTTCACAAATCATTCAAGGCGCACTTACTGGTTTTTCCCAGAGCTTTCAACAGCAACCAGAGGTCTTCCTCTGCAGGTTTGTTTGGCTGTCATGGAGACGTCATCATGTGACCTAACATCCTACAAGAGTGAGGGCATAAGGTGTGGTGACACCAGTCTGAATGTGTTGTTCTAGCTGCCACGGTTCTCCTGTGGACTCAGGCTGCCTCAGTGTCTCTGTCTCTGCATGTGACCCCAGACCACCTACTGCAGGACTCCTGGGTCCTCTGGGCTCTGAACATAGTTCTTTGTGTGTACTTACAGTATGTCATGTTGCATTAAGTAACAAAGTAGTATTCCTGCAGTTCAGACTGTGAGGAGCTTTATAGTGCCTACTATGGACATTTGTAACTTCAGGTATTTTGGGTTTTATTTGTGTAATGACACTGGGCACATAGTTTTAAGCAGCATTTATGGATGTAACTACATATTGAGGTGCTGGACACAGGTGATCCACAGTCATCCTGAGCCCATGTGGTTATATTGCTGATAGAAGAGTGGCGATTCTTGATGCTGCGCCATCTGAGGGATCAGAGAGCTCGGTCATCCGGCTCAGGCTCGGCCCTTTACGCACCGAAATCCCTCCAGATTCCTTGAATCCTTTAATGATGTTCTGCACCGTAGAGGGCGACAGATCCAGATCCCTCCTATCTTTCTTTGAGGAACTTTGTGTTTAAACAATTCAATGATTCTCTCACACATACAGTGCCTTGCGAAAGTATTCGGCCCCCTTGAACTTTGCGACCTTTTGCCACATTTCAGGCTTCAAACATAAAGATATAAAACTGTAATTTGTTGTGAAGAATCAACAACAAGTGTGAGGATCTCTGAATGATCCAATGTTGACCTAAATGACTAATGATGATAAATAGAATCCACCTGTGTGTAATCAAGTCTCCGTATAAATGCACCTGCACTGTGATAGTCTCAGAGGTCTGTTTAAAGCGCAGAGAGCATCATGAAGAACAAGGAACACACCAGGCAGGTCCGAGATACTGTTGTGGAGAAGTTTAAAGCCGGATTTGGATACAAAAAGATTTCCCAAGCTTTAAACATCCCAAGGAGCACTGTGCAAGTGATAATATTGAAATGGAAGGAGTATCAGACCACTGCAAATCTACCAAGACCTGGCCGTCCCTCTAAACTTTCAGCTCATACAAGGAGAAGACTGATCAGAGATGCAGCCAAGAGGCCCATGATCACTCTGGATGAACTGCAGAGATCTACAGCTGAGGTGGGAGACTCTGTCCATAGGACAACAATCAGTCGTATACTGCACAAATCTGGCCTTTATGGAAGAGTGGCAAGAAGAAAGCCATTTCTTAAAGATATCCATAAAAAGTGTCGTTTAAAGTTTGCCACAAGCCACCTGGGAGACACACCAAACATGTGGAAGAAGGTGCTCTGGTCAGATGAAACCAAAATCGAACTTTTTGGCAACAATGCAAAACGTTATGTTTGGCGTAAAAGCAACACAGCTCATCACCTTGAACACACCATCCCCACTGTCAAACATGGTGGTGGCAGCATCCTGGTTTGGGCCTGCTTTTCTTCAGCAGGGGCAGGGAAGATGGTTAAAATTGATGGGAAGATGGATGGAGCCAAATACAGGACCATTCTGGAAGGAAACCTGATGGAGTCTGCAACAGACCTGAGACTGGGACGGAGATTTGTCTTCCAACAAGACAATGATCCAAAACATAAAGCCAAATCTACAATGGAATGGTTCACAAATAAACATATCCAGGTGTTAGAATGGCCAAGTCAAAGTCCAGACCTGAATCCAATCGAGAATCTGTGGAAAGAACTGAAAACTGCTGTTCACAAACGCTCTCTATCCAACCTCACTGAGCTCGAGCTGTTTTGCAAGGCGGAATGGGCAAAAATTTCAGTCTCTTGATGTGCAAAACTGATAGAGACATACCCCAAGTGACTTACAGCTGTAATCGCAGCAAAAGGTGGCGCTACAAAGTATTAACTTAAGGGGGCTGAATAATTTTGCACGCCCAATTTTTCAGTTTTTTATTTGTTAAAAACGTTTGAAATATCCAATAAATTTCGTTCCACTTCATGATTGTGTCCCACTTGTTGTTGATTCTTCACAAAAAATTACAGTTTTATATCTTTATGTTTGAAGCCTGAAATGTGGCAAAAGGTCGCAAAGTTCAAGGGGGCCGAATACTTTCGCAAGGCACTGTATGTTGGCCAACTGGTGGTCCTTGGCCCATCTTTGGTCCTAAAGGGTTCGTCCTTTCCTGGATGCCACTGGCCCTGAAATGCAGCCGACCCGACTTTCTCTGATTTGGGGTCACAGTGGATTCCCAGACATATTCACACAAACTGATTTACATTACCGCATGTGGTCAGCTGTCACCGGCTGATGTTCCTGTTGCTCTGAGCAGGTGCACTTCCTCCTCCATCAGTCACTGTAAATATTTAGTTACAAATAAACCAGTGTGTGTGATTCAACTTGTTTCAGTGTATCAACGTGTCTGTGTAAACACAGATGTTAGAACTGGACTCAGCAGCTGCAGCCGGTGGCTCCTCACACACAGCGATTAGTGTCTGAATCACACGAACGGAACGTTAACAGGTGACCAGTTTGGTCACTGATTAATCGCTGAGGTCATTTTCAGGCGTCTCATATTGATTTTTCAGTCAGGACAAGGCGAGCTAGTGTCCTCTCTCCTGTTGCATACTGGGATAGACTCTAGACTCCATAAAGGGTACAAGACGATTATTGATTAGTGCATGAGAGCATTATTAGTGGATTATTAGGTGACATGTTCTGTCTTTTAGCTGTGCTCTGTTTGACCATCAGTTTAACTGATCTTATATAATAATAATTCTGCATCTGACCTGACAGTTGTGATTTACAAACTGAAGGGTTAAAGGATGATTTTAGAACAAGCAGCAGATTAATCAAAAATGAAAATCATTTGTCATTAGCAGAGGCACTTTGTAAAATCAGCACAGAAAGTGCTGCATGAATACTATTTATTTATTTATTTATTCATTCAGAGATCATCTCTGGTGTATACTGCCCTCGGTTGCCATGGCAACAGCTGTTTTACTAACATCAGTAAAAGCTACGGCTCTGCTGTCTGACAGCTGACAGATGCACACAGAAACTGGAGTGTTTGTGTGAAGGTGCTGGATCCATGCTTTGCTTGGTGGCTCCTCAGTGGCAGCGTCTGTGACCAGAGCCTTCTGCAGAGGGAAGGCTCAGCGTCAGCTTGCTGAAAAATTTAGAGTGGAAAGGAAAACATAGTGGCTGGAAACCTGAGGATGAAGTTGAAGAGACAGCAGAGAGAAACCAGTCCAGCTCAGAGCTTCTGTTACTTTCCTGGAATATTTCCAGTTTGGAGACTTGTCTCCACAACATGTATCTGACAGCTGGAATTATTACTGGTTAGATTCACTTTTACAGGACAAGTGGGAGATGAAACACTTATAACTAACACTTATAACTGAAATAAGGAGGCGACAGGGGTGCGGTGGGTAGAGCAGTCGTTTCCCACCCAGAAGGTTGAAGGTTTGAATCTCAGTGCCAGCAGTCTGTTGAGCAAGACACTGACGCTTTCTTTATGGTTGAAAACAAACTAAATCTTAACAGAGGTGTTGAAACATTCCTACATCTTATCTATGGGGTGCAACAACCACTTTTTCCTAAGCATAATTATTTAATTTAGAGAGAAACGCTGATCCTTACATCTATAAAATATTTGAAGAACAACACACTACGTCTTTGGGGCTGCTGGTCAGTCCTATTTGCATGGGGCTGCTGGTCAGTCCTATTGGCATGGGAAACCCTAATAAAATCTTTTAATGTTATAAAACCACACAAAAAATCTATTAAAGATGAAAAGTTGCACAAATACTTTGACATCTGTAATTACGTGCCATAAAATCTGGATGAAAGTTTCCAGCCGTCTGGTGAAGATCTGTAGATCCTGGTCTTTGCAGATTTTATGTGGCCACTTGTTAAGTAAGCCTTGGAATTTGCAGATTGTGTCTGCCCGCAGGTCGCCGAAGAGCTGACAATGAGGATGATGGTAGCTGCAGGTTTAATAATTCAGGAAGTCTTTCTGAAGCAGCGAGGTGCTTCTTCTCACACATGAATTATTAAAGTTTGCTCTGGAGCTGGTGACATCTCAAACTGAACCTGAGCAGGAGACACAAATATACAAAGCAGAGAATGGAAGAGAAATACAGTGTTAACTGGTTCACCTGTGGACAGGCGCTGGGCAAACTGAGGTCTAACGCTGTACATCTGTACAAGTGTCACACATGTTCTCATACATTCTTATCAGGTGATGGATATAAGTTTCAGCTCTGTGGGTGCAGGGCAGAGGCGGGTCCAGGATGGGTTTAGCCTAGCTCAGCACAAACACTGGGAGCAGGGGGAACTGTCAGCCTGGTGCCAACATTAGCTTGCTTGTGTAAGCTGATCTAATGTTCAGTCAAATCCATGTGCAGTTCAGCAGCCCACACATTAAATCCTCTTTATCTCCCACCTTTATTCAGTGCTGCTGTGATGGTGATGACTTATGCAACCCTGCCAGCCTGAGAAGGTTCAGAATATGAATTTATACTGATGCATAATCTAGTCTTGTGCTCAGGGAGCAGATGAGAATTAGCTTTGAAGAAACAACCGGTGTGAATGCTGCAGCTCCAGGCCCCTCACTAGTAAACACACACACACACACACACACACACACACACACACACACACACACAAAGATTTAACTACATGTGTGTGTCTGAAGACCACGCCACCAATTTCTCTCAGGAACTCAGAAATGAGATTTGGGCACAGATATTGATTTTCTACCTACGGGAGCTTTTTGAGTTCAGGTACATGCAGACTGATCCAAACTGGTCCAACTTCTTCTTTGACCCACAAACACACAAGGTTGCACTGTTGGATTTTGGAGCTACTCTGGGATTTGATAAAAGCTTCACTGATGCGTACATTAAGATTATTAAAGCAGCTGCAGATCAGAACATAGCTTGGACCCAAGGTTGATCTTAGTAGGTCACAGGTCTGTAAGATGACTGGAGAGCTGTTTGTGGAGCTACACTAACAGGCTGTCCTGCTTCCAGTGTCTGTGCTAAGCTAAAGATTTCCTGTGTCCATAGTGAAAACACAGACTGTGTCCAGAATCACTTTGTTTTCTGTATGTTGCAGATCATTGCTTGATCAGAGGTTCATAGGTTTGGGAGTGTGTGTGCGTCTGCTGTGAGCTGCACTTCCCATTGCTGACCCAGCATAATGAACTGGCTGATACAACAGCTGAAGACAAGGCATCAGTACAAAAGGAGAAAAGAAAAGCTGCCGTCATCAACCTGATTTACACTGACTTTGTCCGTGTCCCAGCCATAAAACCAATGATTTTGTCAGCCGGTGGGCTGTCTCCTTCCTCATCAAACATTGCCTCTGGAGCAGTTTTGTAGTTTTACTGAATTAAGAGGAAGAAGAGACCGGACCGTTTCACGTTGTTTCGATGTTTCACCGTGGACAGAGCTCTGTGCTAAAACCACCCAGAGACTGCCAGTGTGGCCATGGATCAAGCTCACATGGGAACAGATTGTAAGGTTCAGACAGCTTCACAGTCCCAGTATCTGTTATGGGGGGGGGGGACTAAATGATATGAGTCACACTCCTAAAAAGTGTCTTCTAAAGCCTCTACATGCTTCTTGTTCATCAAACCTTGGTTCCCCTCTGGAGCTAAGGTATGAAGCATCCTCAGGAAGATATAAGTGTCCTGTCAAACAGTCTGGCCTGCTGTGGCACAGAGAACTTCAGGAAGTAAAACCAGTGCTCACTGGAAAAGCTGGTCTCTCTCCAAAACTGATAAAGTGGGGCCATGTGGACCAGAGGTTGAGGTGCTGCCAAGCAGACTTCAAACAGGAGCTTCTTTCTAATGACTCATCTGGAGTTTAGGCAGAATAAACAGAAACTTTCCTTGCAGGACTAAGACTGACTGCTGCTGAGTGATGGATAGATAAAGACGTAAAGCTCAGGACTTCATGAATGATTAAAGCTGCAGCAGATCTGTGCTGATTGAGTTACACAGGGAGTTTTACAGTGATGAGCCTCACAATATCTGATGACTGCAGCTCAGTCGAGCCCAACGTGCGATTACAGCGGTGGAAAAAAGTGACGTCCTACAGTAGGCAGCCGTCTCACATGACGTCCACTACAATGACAGGGAGGAGGGATGCTCTCCGGCCGGGCTCCTCACAAGAGCTCGCAAACAAACAAGTTTGTGTGGGAGAACATAAAGATGTGTTTAGCATTTTCTGGCAAATGTTTAAACAGAAATTTCTTTTAAAGCTAGTTGAAGCCAAGAAAATGTGGACACAAGACTTTGAAAGCAATTCCTTTTTAGCTGTGCATAGAAAACAAGACGGACAAACAAAGAAGGCAAAACAGGGTGAAAACACATCAGATCTGTATGAAGAAGAAAAGGCTGAGGTCAGGACCTCACTGGTGCACTACAGGTCCACATTTAGTTCACGTTAGCAGCCTAACAGGTCAGGCTGAAGTCGCCTCCATCCCACTGCTGTGGTTTGGGCCAGGCAGACACTTCTGGCTCAAGCAGCACCAGTGGTTGAAGCAGGAGAAGTACAAACATGCAAAAGCGCTTGCAAGGAGGCAGGAGCTCTTTGGTGGTCATAGACTTCACTCCTTATTTTATGGAATGAGGTTTATGTTGTGTGGCCATTACTGGGACGTCCTGAGCTGATCAATGGTCTCCAGACCAGTGACCAGACCAGTGACACATGGGTGGATGTGCAGGCAAAGAACATGATGTGAAACCTAGCATGAGAAATGGGAATTTTCCTGACATGGGAATAATAAAGGACTACTTATTCTTATCCTTATCCTTATTTAGTGGGGGCGACAGTGGTGCGGTGGGTAGAGCAGTCCTTCCCAACCGAAAGGTTGAAGGTTTGATTCTCGGTGTCTGCAATCCATGTGTCAAAGTGTCCTTGGGCAACACACTGAACCCCACAAGGTGCCTGTGATGGCAGCGCGTATGCACGCAGCGGCCCTTGGCTCCAAACATAATTTTGTTGTACGTGTCACAATGACAATAAATAAAGCTTCTTATTCTTATTGCCTTCCCAGTCACCAGGTCTCAGCCCAGTTGAACAGCTATGGGAGATGTTGGAGCGGCGTGTTAGACAGCGTCTCCACCACTGTCATCAAAACCCCACATTAGGGAACATCTGGTGGAAGAAGGGTGTTCATCCCTCCAGGAGGGTTCAGAGACTTGTAGAGTCAAGGTGGAGCTGTTCTGGTGGCATGTGGGGTTAGGGTTAGCACCTCACTGGGACTCTCTGTGCCTCATCTGTCACCCCTCTGTAGCTCTTTTAGTCAGAGGACTGTACAGCATTACATTCAGACCAGGTGTCAGAAGCGTAAATAAAGTCCAGCCCCACCCTGAACAAACTCACTTCTTAACAAACTCTCCGTCCATGCAGGAGGAGACATCCACTCATTCTAAAACCATATCCACCCTCATGCCCGATAAATTCTCCTTTCACACAGGAGTTACATGTGAATGTCATGAGGGAACTAGAAAGATGCATTTCCTGAGAAAAATGGTTGTGGATGCTGAACTGTTGAAGGATTGCCCTGAAAATGTTGAAATGCCTGAAATGAGCAGCAGGGGGCAGGGGCAGGTTACCTCTGGTGGACAGGCAGGAGATGACAGCGTCTGGAACGTCCCCTGCTCTAGGGTGCGTTTCTGTCTGTTGTCTCAGTAATGAAAACAAAACAGGAGATATAACTCAGAATCTCTCTGTGAAACTGTATAACATACATCACTGAGGATAAATAACACAGAGCCCTCTCAGTACAGCACAGACTGCAGCCTCCACAGTGTTCACACAGGTGAATCAACACCTGTGTGAACACACACTGAACATCTCCTTCATGAAGGAGGATTCACTGCAGGTCTGTTGGATTAGATGGAGACAGGTGTTCCCAGTGAACTGACCACTGAGTGTGTGTTTTGTTAAACCGGCTAAATTACCTTGAGGACACGCCTGTGCACACGGCAGGTTTCTGACACCAGGATGTCATATCACCAGGTTACAGGTGAGGACGGGCGGTGTCACAGGTTTGTTTGTCTCTGACAACCCGACTGAGGGCTGACACTGACCTCACACCTCATTTTGAATCTGGAGGCAGGAGTCTCTGAGTGATATGTCACATTGAAATGTTAAACACACACACCTGTAGCCAGGTAAGGCCTGATCAGTGCTGTGAGTATTATGTCATTTTAAGTGTACTGTAGGAGCACAACGAGTCGACTGTGTATTCACTAGCCTGCTCAGTCAGTGAGTGCTACTGTCTCTGCTTGTGTCCCAGATGAGGATAGTGTGTAAAGATGTGACGGCAGCGACCCTGTACGACGTCCTCCATGACACCGGCTACCGCAGGAAGTGGGACACCAACATGATCGACACGTACGACATTGGCAGACTCACCGTCAACGCAGATGTCGGATATTACTCCTGTCAGTTCCCCTCTTCAGTAAAAACGTTTGTTGGAAGGGAACAGTTCAGAAATGAGCTCAGCATCTATGGCCTTGATCAACTGTACTGTTTCAATCCAAGTGTCAGGCGGGTTTTAACGTACTGTATGTGTGTGTTGTTTCAAGGGAAATGTCCAAGCCCTTTGAAGAACAGAGACTTTGTGACAATGAGATCCTGGCTTCCCCTGGGCAATGACTACCTGATCATCAATTACTCCGTCAAACACCCGGTGAGAATTTACATTTACTGCATGTTAATGGTGAATTTACGTCCACCTACTCCGCTGTCTTACCCCTCTTTCTTAGAATCATGTTCCTGCCAGAAACAAAGTGTTGGTTTTCATCATAAATAAAATGTGCTTTTCCAAAACCCAAACCTACTCTCCCTAATGTCTTCTCAACCTACCGGGTCTGGTGAGGCTCAAACTGAGTAACTATATGGTTAGACAGCATGTTTTTAAGGTGTTCAGGCCCAAATACTACAACTTCAGTTTTGTCAGAGCTTAGAAGTAAGACGCTACATGTCATCCAGACCTTTACGTCTTTAAGACATGTTTGAAGTTTGAATGTGTTTCTGTCCTGCTGGGATGAAAATATTCAGTGTGGATTTTTAACTAGTTTTACCAGCTGACTGTTCAGTTAAACACAGAGGGAAGCCGCACAGTTACTGAAAAAGAAATACTATGAAAAATAGAGTCAGTAAATCCTGGTAAAAACTCATTTGTGACCATATAACCCAGTGGTTTCCAGAGTGGGAGCTGTGGGAGCTATGGGACCCTCGCACTGCCACACATGTATGTCAAGTAACCATATGTTAATGTTTTCAAATGAAATCACTGTCAGGCCCAATAACCCCTGGTCTCTGAAAACAGAGCTCAAAGAAAGGCTGATACAGCTCAGACCACCATAGAGCTGACTGAACCAGAACCAGAACCAGGACCAGACTGAACGCTTCTTCCAACAGACACAGCTTTCTGCTCCACACATCTAAGAGATCTGGTACAGTGGAAGAAACATTGGCACCCACACCCTGGATCCCACACTTGGTCGTCTGAAATGCAAATGAGTCACAATAAAGTCACAAGGAATGTTTGTACATATGTATGAGTTTGGTTTGGAGTGAGGGGCTTATCCAGCAGACTGTCCAAGCATTTACAGTATGTGTGTAGCTGTGGATTTACTGCTCTCGTTCATCCAGGTTGGACTTTACAGAATAGGAATTGAGTGATGCCAACAAAGGTGGATACTTGTGTCTAAAGATGTATGTATGTCTGCAACCTGAGGTTCACATTGAGCAGGTGACAGGTGGTTCCTGGTGTTGGAAGATCTAATCGATCCCTTAGTGAAACTGTGAAGTTGTTGAATTTGGGTTAAAACAGTGAATTAAGCCTTTAAAGTGTCTTCTTCTTTTGTGTTTGTCTCCTCAGCAACATCCTCCCAAGAAGGACTATGTCCGAGCTGTGTCTCTGCTGACCGGATACCTGATCCAGTACAACGGAGCCAACTGCTGCACCCTGTACTACCTGACCCAGGTGGACCCCAGAGGTGAGGCCAACACAGGCGACAACACTGACCTTTACAACACAACGCGCACAGACACCCCTTTACCTGTCAACCACTGCAGGCCTGCAGTTTACACTGTCACAAAGTGGAGCTTATATTTAAGAAACTAAAATAGAATAAAAGTAGAATAAATACAGAATAAATAGAATATGAAAACTGAATTAAAGTAATAAGGATAAACTAGATGGTACAACCGAATAGGATATGAAGAAACTCAAAGCCATGTGGTCAGCATCACTGGGGCGTCGGTGATGACATGCACAATAAAGACACAGCCTCACAGTAATGTCCTGTCCTCTGTGTCTGCAGGGTCTTTACCAAAGTGGGTGGTGAACAGACTCTCACAGTTTGTGGCTCCAAAGGTAAAACCAGCAGATTCAGGTTCTTGTCCTCTCAGATCCAGGTGGAGGACCCGTCTCTGTCCCATCGTGTCTCACTGTGTCTCTGTCCTGCCAGGCCATGAAGAAGATCTACAAGGCGTCTCTGAAGTATCCGGAGTGGAAGAAGAAGCACAACCCAAACCTGAAGCCGTGGATGTTCCCGGAGCAGAACGCGCTGCCGTGCATTAGCGTGTCGGAGCTGTCGGTGCAGCGAGCCGACTCCTTGGAGAACATCGATGAGAGCGGTCTGAACGAGGACAAGACGCACAACAGCGACGACGAAGACACTTAGACACAACACAGATAACTGCTCTCTCATTCACTGTCTGTCTGTTTGTTTGTTTGTTTGTTTGCAAAGATAAACTCTGTTGATCCCACACAGGAAGGTCTAGATACAGACTGATCAGCCCTGGACCAGACTCACACCACCTGGTTCTGGTCAGGTGACAGTTGGATGGAGGTTAGCTGGAAACTGAGCCAGGCCACCAGACTCCAACCCCAGATCAGAAGAAGTTGAGACTGTATGTCAAATCAAAATTCAAACCGAAAACAGTGATGTGTAAATCACCTGTGTCCTGTGTTACACTGAAAACAACACAGCAGCACATTGTTTGATGTGATCTTTGGTCAGTTTTATTCTTTGTTCATAATAAACACTCACTTCAATCCTGCAATCAAGTGGAGTCGTCATTTCATTGTTTTACCTCATTACTGGCCCTGAAATGCAGCCGGCCCAACTTTTGTTGGAGCGTGTTGCAGCATCAGGATTGAAGTAAGCGTTTATTATGAACAAAGAATAAAGTTGATAAGGTGTCACATCAAACAATGTGCTGCTGTGTTGTTTTCCATGTAACACAGGTGATTTACACATCACTGTTTTCAGTTTGATTTTTGATTTTACATACAGTCCCAGCTTCTTCTGATTTGGGGTTGTACATGCACTAATAAGGATATTTGGAACAAATGGTTTTTAATCACAATAAGCAGAAGAACATATGGGGCATACTTTTGATTCTACACTATGATTCAGTTCTTCTGGCTCTTTAGGAGCTGGTTGTGACTTTCACATGAGCAATAAGACATTGTCAGTCAGTCTGGTCCTGGTCTGATCAGATCAGCCTCCTGGGTTTTACTGCAGAGCTGAACTGACTTGTATTAGGACTGAACAGAGACGGGGGGAGAGCAGGGTCCCATCTACCGAACCTTTTACCCTGACAACAATAAATAAGAAACAGTTTCAGGATTTCATTGGCCTGTGTTGGAACCAGACAGCTGCAGACAGAGGTCAACGTATCCCCTCTGACCTGGGGTTAGGGTCAGCAGCACTTTCACTCTGTGCAACAGCTGGAAAGTGACACATCTTCTGTTTATTAGTTTTAGACTTAGAATATTTATTAAATATGACCTTTGATATTTAAATGCAGTTAATTAAATCATGTCATGTGTCAGCAGGTGTGTATGTTGGTGTGTGGCGCCCTCCAGTGGACATGTGACTGTATTCCAACAACTTGAACATGAATCCTCCTCAGTTCTTCCACTAAACCTTTGTTAAACACACCACCCTCGGCTCTTAGCAGGAAAAGCTTTAGTCTGAAACCGTTTCAGCTTAATATGAAAGAGACTTGTTGCTCTGAAGGGCATCTGTGCAGCATCACTGTGTTGTGTCCGTTGTTGAGAACTGAATCCACACGTTCGACTTCAAATCAGCAGTTAGTCTCTGCTTTGTCCAACAGTTTCTACTTTTATCGATAAAGTGGATATTTTCTGTCATTGACATGTTTTCCTGAACTGTCTGACATCAGGTTTCAGTCTACTGGTTACTGACAAGACGCTCAGCACAAACAGCTGCTAGCATTGTGTTTTCCCTGAAATGAAAATCCTGGCCCCCATATTCTTCTAAAATAACTGATGTTACCAAAAATAACGCGAAACAGAATGAGTCAAATAAAGTGAAGGAAGAGGATTGTGGCTGAGTTTGTGCTGGAAAAGGACCACAGTGTGCACACACAGGCCACAGTGTGAACTCAAGAGTCAGCCACTGAAATCAGCTTGAACGATCTGAAGTCTAATTCCTGGACCACATTCAGCAGTTTTTCCCTTTAACGTTACTGACATTATAATCATTTGTCTGAATTTGAGCATGTAAAGCAGCTTTAAAATCTTTTCCAGTGTACAAGTATAAAATCCTAAACATCCTGACGTTTCTGAATAAAACACTTTTTACCTGTTACATTGTCACGTGATTCACATTCACACAGTGCTGTATCAGGCCACAGGGTGGCGCTGCAGGTGACCTGAGCATGTCCACCACACAGTGAAGGGACACCTCTGTGCCAACAGGCATGGCTTCATGTTTATGTGACAAATCAGAAGCTGGAGGACCTGGTGTCAACATCTGTCATTAGCAGAAACAACACGTACTTTTTGTGTTTTATAACCTGATGGCTGCAAACCCAGTAGAACCATGAGACTCTATTGATCCCAGTGGGAAATCCACCAGCTACCCAGTAGGATGTAAAGTACTTCCCCGTATAAGTATATAAGGTAGTTACCATCAGCTCCACCTTTACCAGCTGCAGCATTAAAGTGATGGACACAGTAATTAGTCACTATGATCCAGTATCAGAGACGTTACTGGGACACAGGCCCAGTACTGGTACTCTGAATACTTCAAATGCATTCAGGTGCTGATCCTTTTGTTTTGAAGGCAGGAGTTGTGCTTGAAACTGAGTATTTCTACACTGTTGTACTGGTAATTTTCTTGGAGTAAAGTGTCTGAGTGCTTCCTGCACCACCAGTGTTCCTGTAGGGCTGCAGTGTGTTGCTGCTCTGCCAGACACATATTTATTATGAGTGAAGACATAAACACTGATGCCAAACAGATGCAGAGCCATGAAGCCGTCTGCAGGTCAATCATGCTCTGAGCAGTTATAGCTGAGATGCTGCAGGCGGCAGCTGAGCTTGTTTTCCCGCAGTGATAAGAAAACTGTATGGGTGGCTGTGGCTCACGAGGTAGGGCAGTCGTCTCGCTGACCAGCAAGTTGGTGGTTCAACTCCCTGTCTCCCCGCATGCCTAAGTGTCCCTGAGCAAGACACTGAACCCCGAATTGCTCCCGGTGGCTTGATTAGCGCCGTTGTGTGGCAGCTGTCGTCATCGGTGGGTGAATGGTGGTATGATCTCCCTGTAAAGTGCTTTGGAAAAAAGCGCTATATAAATACAGTCCATTTACCAAGAAAACTGTATGTGCCACTGCATCCTTCTTTCTTCCTGAAAAATGCAGCTGGGCTCCAACTCCCCTCTAGGCCCTATTGTCTCAGGCACTTCCTGTTTCCTGTCTGCACAGCTCTGATTGTTGTTTGGCCAGCGAAGAGGAAACTCCACCGCTGTCCAGCTTCTTAACGCTCTCAGGACAGGACACAGAGACTGCTGAGGACTTCCTCAATGCTGAACTGAAGAACTGGGTCCACTGCAGTCCAAGAGCGGGAACATGGGTCCTCTAGCCTACCAGTACAAGTCCAGGGATCAGAGGTAGAGGAAGTACTCAGAGAAGTACAACAATGCAAAAATACTTTGTTACAAGTAAAAGGCCTGTATTCAAATCCTAACTTAAGTAAATATAGTGTTTATTTGTCATATGCACAGTTAGGAAACGTGTTTCCCTGTACAATGAAATTCTTATGTCCACATGAATGCCACAAAATACAAATAAAATATAACATAGATAAATAAATAACACACAATCTAAGGCACTTTATGCAGCAGATGCAGCAATATAATAAAAGAATATAAGAGAATGTATGCTGCATGGGAGCAGCATGTGCAGCAGTCAACAGTCAATGTGCATTTATGCATTGTGCAAACTGAGAATGTAAACAATACTGTATTTCCTGGTAATAAAGAAAGAGGGAAGGAGAGTTTTTCAGTCTAGTGGTCG
>NW_018127901.1:68733-81179 GCF_001952655.1 Monopterus albus
CTCACCCTCTCCACTTCAAGCCCCTGGATGAACAGTGGCCGATGAGATCTCCTCTCCTTCCTCATGTCCACTATCATCTCCTTCGTCTTATCCGTGTGGAGTCTGAGATTATTGTCCTTGCACCATGACACCAGACTGGCCACCTCCCTCCTGTAGGCTGCTTCTTCCTCACCAGTGATGCGACCTATCACTCTGGTGTCATCCGCGAACTTCAGGATGATGTTATCTTTGTGGGAGGCGACACAGTCGTGGGTGAACAGGGTGTAGAGGATGGGACTGAGGACACACAGTTTGTGGGTGAGTTTGTGGGGGACAACTGTGTTGAAGGCGGAGCTGTAGTCAATGAAGAGTATCCTGATATAGGAGTTTCCATTTTCCAGGTGAGAAAGGGAATAGTGGAGGGCAGCCGCGATGGCGTCTGAGGTGGCCCTGTTGGGCCGGTAGGCATACTGCAGGAGGTCCAGGGTGTCCAGTATACTGCTCTGAATGTGGGCCAGCACCACTCTCTCAAAACACTTCATAATAATTGGGGTGAGTGCCACTGGCCTGTAGTCGTTCAGGCAGGTGACCGGGCTCTTCTTGGGAAGGGGGACAATGGTTGTGGTCTTAAAGCAGGTGGGAATGTTGCTCTGGCTGAGGGAGAGGTTGAAGATGGTGGTGAGAACATCAGCCAGCTCGCTGGCACATGCCCTGAGAGCCCTCCCAGGGATGTTGTCCGGTCCTGCCGCTTTGTGGGGGTTGATCTTCCACAGGTACTATCAGCAAAATGTAGTTAAAGTGTGAAGTAGAAGTAGCCTCCTCATTCTGACTGGTATTATAAGTACACACAGTACATTTGACTTTATTAGATTGCTATTATAAAACATTGAGGTGTTGCAGTATTTTACTGTTGTATCTGCCCCTAGTCCATCGAGTTTAAATGACTTTATATATTAGTGCATTTTGTCCAGTGGTTCACAACCTGGGGGTCTGGCCCCTCCTTGGGGTCACCAGATGAACCTGAGGGATTGTCAGATCATTAATGGAGAGAAAAGAAGGAAAAAACACAGTTACTGCTGCACAAAGGAAAATTCACAGATATTTTTGAAATATTGGATCTTTTTTGTGAGGTGGGGGTTTATAGTGGAACCATGGACGATTCAGGCGTATGCAATGTGACGCTGGTGTGTAAAGACACCGGTGAATGCTTGTGTGTATTGGCCAAGTATGTTACACACACAAGGGGTTTGTCTGTGGTACAGAGATGCCAGCCCACACACACACACACACACACACCAATGGGGGGCTGACCCCTGTATTTAATATACAATAATCAATATATTTGTTCATTTTCATTATTAATATAGTTAATTAGCCTATTTGGGTTTTGTTACTGATTAGATTTGATTGTGTTTTTTGTAATTATGTCAATTTAGATGATTTCTGATAGTCTGTAAATGTTTCTTAAATAATGATTTCCGTTAATTATTTTGATGTTTATATTATAGAGTATTATTATTTATAATGCTGATTTGGTTGTGGCACATCTGAATAATTTATTTACAATTGTGGACTTTATTTTGGGAGAATAGAGACTAACCGGAAGCAGTGCATGTTCATTTTATTGCAAAGTTACAGCCGGAAGCTGCAGCCGTACTTTTTCGTTGTAACTTGACGTTACCGCGCAGAGCGGAGCTTCTCCTCCCAGAGTTCCCAGTTTGACGGAGAACTGCTGAACTGGCTTGTTCAACGGGATAGAGACCTGCAGAGACCCGCAGAGACCCAGAGACCAGGTCGGACCGGATTAGAGGTGAGACACAGAATCATGTGGTTTCAGGTTGGAGCAAATCTGGTGCGAGGCTCAGTGAGTCTCAGTGAGTCCTGCAGGAAGCGGAGCGCCCGCTGGTTGTGTCCTCTTGAGTCCTTACACCGCCTCTGGGTTCTCTGGACTTTGGCTTTGGGCTGTGGGCGGTGGGGTTCTGGGTTTAAAGACCCGGTGGCGGTCTGCGGTTGGGTTCTGGTTTTCAGAGCTCCTCTCTGTCAGTTTGAGGTCCGGGTGTTTGTGAGCTGCGGGTTTTTGGTCGGAGTCCCCGACCGCCTGATGTCTCCGATTGTGGGACCATTGTGAGACTGGTAGTGGTGGTCGGCTCCCAGCAGGGTGGAGCTGGGAGATATGTACTGGTTAGAGAAACAGTCCCAGTGTTCCCAGTCTCGTCTGACATCCCAGAATAACCTCCCCCGTCACGACTTGTGCAGGACGAAGTGAACTGTAAAGGAAAATAAAAAGAAGTCGAATGTGACAAATCTGAGCCAGATGATGTTTGTGAAGACGGGCTGTACTTTTACTGGAAGCTGCCAGTACCACTGTCACTGTGTTGTGGACGCATCCCAGGAGCGTCCCTGGTTAAAACGGGGGTGTCTGTGGATAGTGCGACACTTTGCGTGTGTAGCTCCGGCTTGTGCTGTGGACGTGCACCGGCGGATCGGTCACTGGTCGGACCTGTACGAGGTCATCGGGAAATAAAGTGGAATTTACAGACCTGTCATCTAAAGTGTTGCCTACTTTCTTGTTTGGCTTGTCATTACTGGTGCGGGCGCACGGCAGAAAGTCGGGTTATTGATCAGAAACGAATGATAAAGGTTTGTGATTGAACTCCTGTAATGATTCTCCGTGGACTTTATCATCATAACAAACGCTGTGTGTTTCTTTGAGGTCTGACAAACATGTGGAGTGTGTCAGTGGTACTACATGCACTGATCAGAGTGGAAACATGCTGCGCCACTGGAGAAACCTTCAGCCCAGTTAAGTCCTGTTGCCCAACAGAGCAACTGACAGAGGGCTGTGTGGTCTGTAGCATAAGGAAACAGAAAACTTCTCACTGGAGGTGATGTACCACACTG
The DNA here is from genome assembly GCF_001952655.1 of Monopterus albus. NCBI lineage: Eukaryota > Metazoa > Chordata > Actinopteri > Synbranchiformes > Synbranchidae > Monopterus > Monopterus albus. The sequence goes on from NW_018127901.1 coordinate 71,614, forward strand.
GCGCCGTCCGGGGAACTGGACATTCACATGCCAAACAAACATCCTGTAAAGAGGAAACTTGGCTTCCTGTTCCAGCTGGAGGCCAAACAGACCTGAGTAGCTGAGTTCAATCTGTGCTTCACTCACCTGATTCATACCCGCTGATGTCACTCAGGTAAACTCAGATCCCTGTAGCAGCAGTGTCATGGCTCAGTGAGTGGAGCAGGTGTCAGACCCACACCAGGTGACAGCTTCAGGGCCCATTCTGTAGCCTACTGACATCACAGCCACCTCACACAGTGATTGGCCAGCTGTGTGCAGGTGAGAGTGTGGGCGGGGTTTGACCTGTCCTGGCAGACTGGTACCTGGTCCCGTTTGGGATCTGGTTCCAGTCACATCCAGACCATGATCTGTAGGGTTTAGTTTCTGTCATGGAGCTCACAGTCTTGTTGTTTCTGCTTCTTGTCTTTGTGTAAGGACATCACAGTCAGCTGGTTACAACAGCAGTCACATCACACACAAACACACACACACACACACACACACACACACACACACACACACACACACACATATGCTGTCTGTCCTGCATGTGTGTGAACAGTAACAGGAAGTTGGACCAACATGGCTTCCTGTTCAGAAACTCCCCGAGACATACTGTGACGTAACCGCTGTCCGCTCTGTTTCCTGATCTGACATCAGCGCTGCGGCTACACAAAGGGCCAGTCTGCACAGTTCATGTGTTCACCTCATGTCTTCATCTCGAAGGAAAACCACTTCTGTTTGCTTCATTGTTCATCCGAAGTTCAGTTAACACCCCACACAGCAGCTTTAAAGGGACACTTCACCCAAAAATCCTCTTCTCAACCAGGCAGTTCCTTTAAACGTCCCGTGTCTGAGTGTGCAGCGAACAGAAGCCGAAGCTTTACAACCACCTGCTAACACTGATAAAACCACCTCAGTCACCAACTAGAACCTGAACTGAGTCAGGACACAAGAGCTGAAGCTGAAGAGTGAGACTTAATGTCAGCAGCTGTTTCCCTCGGTTTCATCTGCAGATCAGTTCTCAGCTAATTCATTAATGATGGAAATCAACTGGACTAGATTTCTAGATCGAAGACGTTTCACCTTTCATCCAAGAGGCTTCATCATTTCTGACTGACTGGTGTTGAGTCGGAGATATTTATCCCCCTCGGTGGTGTTTCAGTCCTTAGAAGGCCAACAATGTCCCTTAACGACTGAGTCGTTACAGCCCAGTATCGGTGAGAGTCGTTACCTGTCTTTGGATCCTTCCCTGTCGACCGACGCCTGTTGTCCTGGTGGGCATGTTTGGGCAGAGATCTCAAAACCGGGTTGTAGATGGAAGACAAGTTGTGTCTTAGTCCACCACCCCTATTTAGTGAGGGGTGTTCTATTTTTACAAAAATAGCTTCCTTAACTCCTCTCTCAAACCAGCGATGTTCTAGAGAGAACAGTTGATTTCCAAGGTTATTTCGGTTGCGGTTTACTTTGACCTGGATGACTGAGAATCTGCACAGATAAATTCATTAATGACTTTTCCTACAAAATGTCAGAAATGGTGAAAACAGAGTGTTTACTGTTTATTGTGATAGAAAACTTGGAACCAAATCTTTCATTTTTTTGGTTCAAAAATACTCAAATGTTTTTGGTAATCAAGTAAAAAAATAATCAGCTGATTGATACATTTTTAGTCTTTTTTGTAATTTTAGGTCTGTTGAGAGGCCGTCTCTCTTTTGCAGACGCCCTGTTCACATTCTCATCTGAAAACAACCCGGTACCACCTGGAAGCAGCCCAATACTAGAAGAAGAATATTTATTCTATTGTAACAGCGAAATTTTGTTTGGAGCCGAGGGGCCCCGGGCCACTGCGTGCATATGCGCCGCCATCAAATCAAATCAAATTTTATTTGTATAGCACCAAATCACAACTAAAGTCATCTCAGGACACTTTACAAAGTAAGGTCTAGACCTTACTGTTATCAATATTATTACAGAGGGAAAACCCAACAAATCCCCCTTGAGCAAGCACTTGGTGACAGTGGGGAGGAAAAACTCCCTTTAACGGAAGAAACCTCCGACAGACCCCGGCTCTTGGTGGGCGGCCTTCTGCCTCGACCGGTTGGGGTGAGTGGATAGAGGAGAGACAAAAGAAGAAAAGCAACAAGACACAACAATCAAACACTGATCAGGTCGATGTGGCTGGTGACTGCTTGTCAGAGACATAGAGCTCCAGGGCAACCTGCAGTATTTCTGTTTGTACATGTGCAGAGGATATGGAGTTGTTTAACCCTGTGATGGAGCTGTGCTGGGCTACAGGGAGCTAGTTGGTGCTGCTGATGAGTTCCTGGTTGAGGCGTGGAGGCATTATTCACTGTTTAGTGAGACAAAAGAAACTGCAGGAGCTGCTTTCTGTTGATGTGTGTCCATCCTTTGTGGTAACTAACAGCACTATACAGTATGTATCTTTTAATGAACTGGATCTGATATAACGACTCAGTGTGTTTACATGTGCACTGGTATCTGGTTTGGTGCTGCATGGGTGAACTTCCTGTCCTGGTTTCAGGAACCTGGACTCTGACAGAAGCCAGTAAACATCAGTGGCGGTACAGGACACTGTGGCTGAGAAGCTGACACACCAGAAACCTGGGTACTGATCGGGTCTGTATACAGGGGTATGAATAAAACACCAGGTTCTTAATGGGCAGTGTAAACGCTATGACCCAACTCAGATCCCAACCTTTTCCTCAGTCAGTGTGAGACTGAGATCTGAGCAGCAGCACATTCAGTTTTCTTTTTCACTTTGTTCTTCTTCCTCTGCCGTGTGTGTGTGTGTGTGTGTGTGTATGTTCATGTGCTGCTCTGAAGCTCTGGAATCTGAAAGCTCTGGAGTGACAAAGTCTCCAGACACAGTATTTAGTGCACAGAATAGTGAATCTGTTTCTGTGTAGTGCTGTGGTTTAGACTAAAACAACGGATCACAGCATTAAGGAAACACACAACAGTAAAATGCGGTGAAGGAACAGAGCAGAAGAAGTAAAATTCACAGGTCAATCACACATTTGTGTAAACAGGCAGTAGGTGTGTGTGCTGGCTGTGCGGTGCAGACATGATTCCATGAGCTAACATCCGGTAGCTAAGTAGCCGACATCCTCAGAGCTGCTGCTGACTTCTAGTTGTTCACTGTTGAAGTAAGATTGTGTTAAAAGTCCTGCAGGACATGAACACACCACACAACATGTGTGTGCACATTATATCACAACACTGCTCACACCTTCATATCCCTGCATCTCCAGTGTGTGTTCAGTGATCCCAGAGTTCCCAGTGTTCCCAGTGAGTGTCGGTGTGTGCTCCCAGTCCCAGCTCTGGAACAATCAGCCTTCTGTTTGTCACAATAGAGCCTCACAGTTATTTCACTGCCTCGCTCGCCCACCCCTCTCCCTCCCTGTCTTTTATTTGTCCTTCCTTTTCTGCGGTTCCACTTTCTGTGTCTCCCCTGTTTTGCTTCTGTCATTGAGCTGGAGAGAGAATGAACAGAGACCAGTGTTTGTCGCAGTTAATGCACCAACGCAGCCTGGCTTTACTTTTCAGAACAGCGTTTTGGAAAGAGCCCTGTCCTTGTCCTCTCCCTTCCACAGTCAGAGGTTTAGATGGCTGTCAGTCTGGACCTGTTTAGCTTAGCTTTGCGTAAAGTCAGGGAAGCAGCTAACCTTGTTCACCTGTCTAAAGAATTAGACATCTCCCAAAATGTGGATCTGCTCCTTTAAATGTCTGTGTTATTTGGTTTCAGTCCTGTTCAAACAAATCTGCTTGCTTGCCATGTTGGATCTGCATTAGCAGCAGGCGCTGCACTGTAGTTTAGTAGAAATCTGCCCGGCTCAGATCGGCACTGTGCCGGGTCTGGACCCCTGTGGCTGCAGGTTAACACCTGAGCCAGGTTTCTGACCAGGCTTTGCGTCTGCCAGTCCCCAGCAGCAGCAGAAACAGGAGGCCCAGCACTGACACACACTCACTCTACAAGCAGCTGAAATACAAAGTAGGCAGGCTGCTCATGTGCAGGGCTGCAGCTGCTGGCCATTATCAGTACCTTTCTGGATTGACTGAGTTATTATTTGGCCTGTGAGATGTGGACAAGGGAGAAACATCCATCATGAGGTCCCAGAGCCCAAAGTGGCCTCTTGAACCTGCTGGTGTTGTTGGGCCAACAGTCCATAGCTGACCAGCAGCAGATGCACATAAGTTGGAACCAGAGAATGTTTGTGTTACGGTGTAGAAATGACTGAGACAATGAACCTGTCATCAGAATAGTCTCAGGTGAATTAATTTGGATTGGATCCCTGTTGTGGTGTGTAAGCACAGACCTCGGTGCAGACGTCTGACCGGGCAGAAACTGCACCCAGAGGTCGCAGGTAGATTCAGTGTGTGAGGGGCTCGCTCTGCCGGTGAGGCCGGAGAGTTTCATATCTGTGTTTAAGTTCATACACAAGGTGAAGCACAGCGTGGAAGTCTGGAGATTCCCAGGTTGAATCGGAGTAATCCAGGGAAGGGGGTGTGGATTTTATACAGAGAGGAAGGAGAGACCTGCAGAGGCCGGGAGATGATGATGATGATGATGATGATGATGATGATGAGGGAGGGGAGGAGGAGGAGGAAAGGGTGTGTTTGGTGCTCGAGGAGCAGAGGGACGCGCAGAGGAAAAAACACAGGGTGTGTTCTGAACGAAGACACTTCAGCTTTTGTTCAGCTGGTTTTCATCTTTGTCCAGTATGTTCATGTCCACAACACTTCTTACTTCATTCGTGGGGATGTTTCCCACTTTTATACACAACATGTGACTCAGAGGAACATGTGCACCTTCACACAGGGCTCCTAATAGGTTTCTGTTTTATATTTACTTTTTTAATTTACAACCTATGTATATAATTGGCAGAGGTACGAAGGAGCCTCCTGCTCCCCGGTCATGTTACTGTCCACTGTGGTTTCTCTGTCTTTCACACAGAGGACCAGAGGAGACTCCGACACCAAACACCTGGTTCTGATGTGGTAAAACCTCGATCAGATCTCATCCTGGATCTGTGGATTTGATCAACATGCAGCTGTGAAGAAGTGTGGTTTCTGAATGAATCTTATTAACCTGTAGGAGGTCCTGAGGTCTGGGCTGGTGGTGTGTGTCTCTGTCCATCCTTGTGAGGACCAGTTTGAGTTTCATGGCAGTGAGGACATGTTGTCTGGTTCCCACACCTCCAAAAGGCTGTTTGAGGGTTCAGACCTGGTTTAGGGTTCAGGTTAGTCAGGTTTAGGTTAGGGTTAGGTTATGCCTTATGTCAGTGAGGGTCCTCACAGAGACAAAGCTGTGTGTGTACTGAAGGACGGCTGTCCCTGTGTTTTGTCCTGCTGCTGGACACAGCCCAGGCCAGACATACAGGCCAGAGGTAGAGCTGAGACTGGATGGTCTGGTCTGGATGTTGGAGCAGAGCTTGGGGTCGCGCCCTGAGTCCCACGTGCTAAGTCAGAGTTATGAGTGTGGCTGTTGGACACTGCAGTAAACATCCAGACACCCTGTCTGTGGATGATGACCCTAACCCTGACTGACACTGCTTTCACGCTCACTGAGGCTGTGACACATTAGTTTGTAATGTGTGTATCCAGAAGTGGTGGTGAAGCTGTGGGTAACACGTAGTGTATGATGTGCTTCTGACATGCTGGCTCACAGCTGGGCAGCTGCAGCCTTCCTTCAGCCTGCAGGCTCTTACCAGTGGAAGTAGGATGGGAGTGTCTGTATCCTCTACTGCATTTCTGTCCTGCTGCTTTTCCTCGGCTCGCTCTTTATCTGCGGCCTTCACCGACTTCCTGTGGGTCACCCTCTGAAGTCCTTCCTCCTCTGTGGCCTTTGGCTCTTTTCCTCTCTGATTAGACTCCTCATTTCTCTCACTCTGTCTCATGTTGCTCCTGTTTACAGCTCCTGCTCGGTCTGTAGTTTTTCAGGAGTCGCTGAGCTCAGGGCAGAGCAGCGTGTGTCGCTTTAGCTGTGGTGGGTTAGGTCTTTTGTAAACTAAAGTGAACAGAGAACATACAGGAGTCTGTGTGAGGCTTCGTCATCCTGTGGACCTGCTCTGACTAACACCAGTGACTAAAGCTCTTGAGTTTGATCTGTCTCTGTCCTCTGGAGTCCTCTGGACCCATGTGGTGGACCCTCCTCACCATGGCTCGTGGCCAGCTGAGCAGAGGAACGACTGAAATACTAATCAGATATTTGTGCAGCTGAAACAGGATTTTGTTCTGCTTCATATCCTGTTAATAAACTTGTAAACTTTCAGATTTATCTTGTGACCTCCTGTGGGGTCTTGAGCCGTGCATCGGGACCCACCAGAGGATTTGGTAAATTCCACTTGAGTCTGGTTTTAATTCCACATCTCTGAGCCTGGGCCACAGCTGGTGTCCACTGTGTCAGACTGTCCCCTCAGACTCAAGGGCTCCGACAGATCATCAGTGTGTTTATTAGTGACAGGTGACTCTAGAGGAGCTTCACACCTGGACAGCCTTCACGGTCAGATAGACCCTGTTCTTTTCAGTCTGTCTCCTCCTTCAGTTTTCTCCTGAAGCCAGAAACAAACTGCTCCTGGTCTGCTTGGAGCGTGGCTTGTTCAGAGGAGCATGCTGTGGATATGAAGTGAAGCCTGACTCTCTGATGTGCTTATCTCCTCAAATGCACTGATTTCAGTGGACGTTCAGGAGAGATGTGGTTTCCAGGATGAGCACCATGTTTTTTCAGTTTCAGATCAGAATCAAACGGACACAGACTCATTGTCCTGGTTGAGCCTTTGCTGCATGTCTCACCTGTCCCTCCTTCACTGCCTCTGCTGAGAAATCTGCAGTAAAGTGTGTGTCTGCAAGTTCAGATGAGTCAAAGGTTTTTGTCAGTGGCGGTAAAGATTGAGCCACGGCTGGTGGATGTTTCTGGTGCTCAGTCTTTTTGCTAAAGCCTGTGTGAGGCGGAGCCGCATCAGAACAGAAGCTGTCTTATGTTAAGCAGCTGAAGTCTGGAGGAGGAAAAAGGTCGGCAGGAGGAAGCTGCTGTGACTCACTTCCTCCTCAGCCTTTGTCTTCACGCTGACCTCTGTGTGTTTGTGTATTATTTTTACTGCTGTGTTCACACTCTGTGTCAGTTGCATTTTATTACTACATTTTCATCCCATCTTCTTTTCCTCTCTGTGTATCGCTCCTTCTTTCCCTTCCACTGTTGAGTCAGAGTTGTTGTCTTATACCAAACTCTGTTGGTGTTATAGTTTGGGATTTTAATAACCTTTTCTGGCCAAGTGTGTTACACACAAGCCATCTGTGGCACCAATTCAACCGATGGCTCTAACCATCGGGGCCAACGGGGGGGTTCAGTGTCTTGCCTGAGGACACTTCGACACGTGCACTGAAGGCACAGAGATTCGAACCTTCAACCTTCTGTTTGGTAGACGACTGCTCTACCCACAGCACCACTGTTGCCTCCCAACATCACATATTAACTTGTGATGGACAGTAACGAGACTGTGTGGTCAAAAGTTGTCCATGACGAATATTCATGAAACTCAAAAGCTTAGACCTGGTGTTCTTACAGTGAGCAGGCACCTCATGCAGCGTTACGACCCCAGAACCACTGTCTGGCTAGGAAACATACAGTGCACTAACACAACATGATGTGGTCGGCCTGCTTTAGGGTTGAGGAACTGAGGTCCCTGCATTTTTCAGGAATTCTCACCAAGCTTTTTTCCTGGTTTCCAGGAAATACTCCCCAGGGACCTTTTCAGCACATGTAGCTGTGAGTTGTCGCCAGACTTCATTAACACTGTCATAAAATGTCTTTGTTTCAGTGAATTGAACTGGGGCGACCTTTCAGCTGCAGCCGGGGCTTCCACTTGCTTTCATGCTGAGATGTCTGCTTATGGTTCAGCTGCCTGGTGGAATAATTGTGAAGGAAGCAGACTGAAACATCTGTAAATGACCCCTCAGCGCAGACCCCCCCGTCCGCCATCCACAGCACAGATCGGCAGCTTGACAACAGTAATAGATGATTAATCTGATCAACATGGGCTCAAGTGTCACAGAACAGCTGTCTTGTGGTGTGCAGAGTTTTCCCCCTCAAACATATGACAAAATAACCCGTGAAAGTGGGCGCACACATCAGTCCAGTGGCTCATAGCGTCTGAACACAGACCTCAGTTTGAGTTCTGTTCCATCGCTGTCATTTCGCTGAAGTTGCCTGTGAACACAAAGGAAACTGCACACACACACACACACACATCAGGAGGAGGTGTCCATACAGTGTAACACATTCCAACCTTTTGCAGGAAATGTGAACACACACACACACACACACACACACACACACACACACACACAGTTTTTTCTTTGAAAGCTCTCCACCCTGTAGCTCGGGCAACGCACCTCAGCTGCAGCCACTCCCTGCATCCTGTGTGTGGTGGTCTTTGTTCACTGGGAGTCTTGGCGAGAAGTCGCTCACTGCTTCACACAAAACTAAAGGATGACAGATATTTCACAACAGACAAAATATGTGGACATGTTGGTATCAAATGTGTGTGGACATTATTTCCAGTGTGGATGGAGACACACCCTCCCCACTTTTCCACTTGTAGGCTGATGTCTTTCCTTTGCAACTGGCTGCCAGGATCCAGATGCTGATACAAGTGGTCTCCTCTCAGGCTTCACACAGTCTGCACTGCCTGACTGGTAGAGGTTGTGAGACCTGCAGACACTACTCAGGGCAAAGTACAACAAGTAAAACAAAGACAGTGGAATGGAAAAACAAACTAACCAACAAAAATAGTGTTACATCTAAAGTGTCAGCTCTTTATTGAGGAACCTAAACCAGATTTTTACTGCTAATAATATGAAAAGCATGACATAAGCAATGCCATAGTATCAGTGAGGATAAACACCAGAAGCAGCTCTCAGCATGGGGGGGGTAGGTCATGAACAGAATATTAACTTTAGTATCTTGGCTACGATGATGCTGTGCAGCATATCAGAAACTCTGTGTCAGGTTTTTGGTTTTTATTTGAAACTTCCTAAAAACTAATCGAGACTTGACCCTCGTCACACGTCACATGAGTGTGTAGTTGTGTCACACAGCTGGCGGTTTCCAGACCAAACCTCTCTGTGTGTGTCCCTGCAGCAGACTGCCCCCTCACCCTGTAATGGCCATTGCCGTCTCTGCAGTGGTCAAAGGTCACCCTGCTGCAGACGCTGATGAACAGTTGTGCCACTGTGTCTGCCTGCTGACATCTTGTTTTGTTCTTCTTCTGTGGTTTTAGTTGGTTGGGAGTGGGGTTGTGACCCCCAGGGGTCAGGGGTCACAGTGATGCCATCTGAGTGCAGTAAAACCAGCCGTCTGCTTTGCTGCTGGGAGTGGGGGATGGGACTGTGTGACCGATAAACCTCAAGGTTTTCACAGTTACACTTTACATTTGTGCACTTTCTTTGTGTTTCAGAATTTTAGGAGCCTCATGATGTGAGGAGCATGTGTCTGTGTTCAGTGTAAGTGTGGGGTTTGTGGCAGC
>NW_018127901.1:81257-101998 GCF_001952655.1 Monopterus albus
AGCAGCTGCTGCTTTCTGAGTATTTATCTGTTTAGAGTTTATTGTTCTCCTCTATGTTAGTGGACAGAATCTCTGTAGGTTCATACTCTGGCCACCAGTTCGATTTGTTTACACAGTGTTTCTGTTAGTTTGGTGCATGAGTCTTCATGCAGTCCAAACATAAAATATACACATTAATTCCCCAGTGGAAAAAGGTCTGATCAGTGTCAGTGGTTTGAGAAAGATACTGCTGTTTCCTGAGTGTCCAGCATGGTTCTGAAGGTTAAATGTTCATCATTGAACTGAGTCTGTTTGATATGAACAGTTGCATGCATGTTCAGATGCTCAGTGCACACTTTAGGATGTAAGTAGTGTAGAGAAGTTGTGTCTGCACGCCATCTAGCTCCAGTGACCTCCGTTCCAATTAATACTGAAAGTCACGGGTAACTTTCAATATTAATTATGGCTGCATCCCTTTTAGTGTTACAGGTGCACATGGGTAAAATGAATGTCAACCATCATACTTAGCTTTACCTGCTGTGGAAAAGATCTTTCTGATGCCCCAAGAGAAGCTATGCTGTCACACTGCTGTCTGCCGTTTACCTGCTGTGCTCTGTCCTTGTCTCCTGCAGATGGACAGGAGTAGTCTGTCCCAGCTGTAGGTCAGTAATGGCCGCCGTGTGTCCTGGATGTGGAGGAGACGAAGCCAGATCCAGACTCCATGTTGGTCATCATGGCCTTGCCGGATGGAAGCACACCGGTTGAGACACTTCTGGCAGCGATCCATCTGGAAAGGTCAGGATGGGGGCTAGCACACAGCAGACCAGTTTTAACCCTGTCCTAATTTAGGAAAAAAGAAGCAATGCTAACACTTAGCATAGTGTACATGTTCAGTCTATTAGAGCAAACATTAGTCGGCTACGTTATGCTACACTGAAATGCTACAAGAATGGACACTGAGAGAGTGGACTCTTATAGGTCCCTGGGTGTTCACCTCAACAAACTGGACCAGTCAAATGACACTGAGGCACTTTACAAGACAGGCCAGAGCAGGCTCTACCTGCTGAGGAGACTCAGGTCCTTTGGAGTGCAGGGGACACTCCTGAGGACCTTCCCTGACACAGTGGTGGCAGCAGCCATCTTCTATGTAGTGGTCTGCAGCATCTCGACCACAGACAGTTAAAGACTGGACAAACTGGTCAAGAGGGCCGGCTTTGTTCTGGGAGGTCCCCTTGACCCAGTGAAGCTGGTGGGGGACAGGAGGATGATAGCCAAGCTGACATCCCTGCTGGAGAAGGACACCTACCCGATGCACTAGTGACATACTGCTTCACCCCAAGCGTGTGACCGAGTGTTATCCCAGGTCCTTCCTGCTGCCGTCAGACTGTACAACCAGCACTGTTCCCAGTAGACACCCCCAAGTCTATCTCACACACCCATAGACTGAATAACTGTGAATACACAGCATACCAGTTTTTATTATGTATTGTTATAGCTACACTTGTTTATATTGACAATTGTGTATTACTTTTTGATTCTTAACACTGAGTGCCTGTTTCTATCCCATTGCTGCTGCAGTGGTGTGAATTTCCCCAGAAGTCATACAAAAATGGAAACCAGTTGGTTAACTAGTTGGCTTTTTTTTGACTGTGGCCTCGAGTTTTGCTGTTGATGATGCCACACAGTCTTGGTTTTTGGACGACAGTAGTTTATAGTGTTTGGTCTGTACCAAGGTGGTGACATCTTCATAGTAAAGGCATGCTGTCTGTCACTGCAGGTACCTGGACACCTTCCATCAAGCTGGTCTCCTATTCGCTAGAGACCTCACACACCTGGATCATGATGCCTTGGTCAGTCTGGGAATAACTGCCACAGGACACAGGAAGAGAATCCTACGATTGGTCAGTCATATTCAAAGGACAGAAGCTGACCAAGCCTATCAGAAAGCAGATCTCCCACGTGACCGCTGTCAGTCTGTGACGGACGTTTCTTCTTCAGAGCGAGGTCACAACGTCACGTTGCTTCGTCAGTCGACAGGACCTGTTACCTTTGAGGCATTCAGGAACAGTTCGGCTCCTAACCTAGCCACCATGCTGACAAACTCTGAGTCCAACAGCAGCAGAGCAGTGCTGAAGCCAGTTCCCAAACCCAGGACCGTCTTCAACCGTCGTAGGACTGCACCCATCAAATTCTATCCAACACCAGACTCCGCACCGCCCACACCCAGGAGGCTTTCACAGGAGTCCATCTGTTTTACTGTGTTAGAGAGTTTGACCTCAGGGGAAAGGCCCACACCTGAAAACAGGTCGACCACACCCAGCCAAAGACTGAGCCAGGCGGAGGGGATGCGGCTCAGTCGTAGCCTGTCTCTGTCAGATGCTGGAGGGTTGGTACCTCCTGTCCCCCCTAGGCTGAACCAGGGGGTCTCTCCCTCCATGTTCCAGGGGTCCCTGCCCTCTTCTCCTTCTTCTTTACCTGTACAGACGGACCAAAGCCTGGCTTCCTGTCCTGGTAGTCTTGACAGCAGCAGGCTCTCTGGATCCTCACCTGCAGGTTCACCACGAGGAGGTGGGATGGAAATGGTCTCTAATGAGATCTACTGGGGCACTTTACCTGGATCTGCTGCCCCCAGTGGAGGGAGGAGCTACTGCAGCCAGCAGTTGGCTCCACCAACTCCACCCAGACAAATTCCTGACAGGAATCCTGAGAGGAACAGGTAGGTCACTCTGTCCAGACCAGGGTCTTTAACAAGAAGGCATATTTACTTTGGTTTTTAGTTGTGCTTCACAAAATGGGCCAAAAGAGATCCATCTTTTCATCCTAAATAAGGCCCACCTACTGTAGCTCCTCACTGACCAAGACCCCTTATATCTGATTGATATACCTATAAAAACTGCATAGGTGAGCTTGATTTAAAGACCTGGCTAGACCAGGGCAGGAACAAGTTGTAGGGGGTCTTCAGGAGTGTTCAGTGGTCCTTAGATGGTCCTAGTAGTTCTGATGGAGTTCAAATAGGCTCCAGGGGTCTTTAAAGGTGTTCTAGAGGTTGTGATGGAGGTGTCTGAGTTTTTGAAAGAACTATGTGGGTCCCTGAGGGTGCCCACGGCATCTCTTTATTTATGTATCCATCCACACATCCACCTGTGAACAAAGAATATGATCCCAGTATGAGGGGTACACTGTATCTCTGATCCCAGTCACATTGCTGGTCTTTGGCCCTTCTGAGTCCAGGTCTCGATAGTTTCAACACTTTTTGTTGTTGTCAGACTAATGTGTTTCAATTTGTGGCCTTCAGTAAGACCCTCAGATGTTCCCAGGCTAATGGGATGTCCATATAGTCCCCTGGCTCCAGTGTTTTGGACTTTGACCCACATCAGGGATTAGAAGTCAGGATGTCTCCAACTCTGCTGCACAAACATCAACCTTTTAGTTTTTAATCGGTGTGTTAGAAAAGCAGCTGCTGGATGGCAGAGTATCCACTGCTTGTTGATGTTCTTGTCTCTGTTTTCACTGGCAGCACTTTAAGTAACGACTCTTCAGGATCAGCCAGAGGTAAGTGCAGATTGATTTCCTCTGATCTGAATATGTTCCAGAACCTCTGCCGTTATTTTAGGATTTACAGTACTGTATGTTTGACAGCTGAAAAGAAAGCTGTGTATGTGTGGTGATAACAGTGGTCAGGTCTCAAATCACTGCCCGTGCCACAGTAAACCAGTTAACTCTCAGTATCTCATGCTAACATGCTAACAGCTTCGACAGACAACCCTGAGGACGAGATCAGCCCGTACTGTGAAACTGTTTTCCAAACCAGGAGGAATCCACACATTAGTGAGGTGAGACAGCAGCACCCATACTTCCTTTGTTAGAAGGAGGATGTTAAATGGGCATTTACCAGTGAACTAACAGGAAAGAAATCAGTTCATTAATGGTCACAAATCCTCCAAAACTGACCAGGTCTTAAACCTGTAATTGTTATTTTAACTGAATGAAGGATCATGGGGTTAAACTTGGAAGTCTCCAGTCTCTGATGATAGAAATGTGCCCATGTCTTATCATAGAGTGACAGAAGCCATCTGGAGGGAAGAGAGGTGAGGAAGGGAGATGACAGACCTGCAGAGGATCCTGGGTAAGGCACTAAAATATCCAGACCTTTGTGTGACGTGACACAGAAGCAGAATGAAGCAACATAAATGATGCTGATCTGCTTGTAAAGATTTATCTGTGCGTTTAGGTGTCAGAAGTTGTCCTGGACGAAGCGTTTGTCTCAGGCTCTTCACTCTGGAGACTCTCAGTGTTACAGCACTGTCGGAGAACCTCCACCCCCACTCCACTGCCTCTCCCTGCCCTGCCACACCTTCCCCTCCGAGACCGACGAGGACATGCTCATCTCCCCCTATGCCAGCTACACCTCCCTGACCGAGAGAGCCCCGCCCATTATCAGCGGTTGGCTGGACAAGCTGTCTCCACAGGGGTGCGTTTGATTACACGGCTGGTTAGATCAGGGGTGTGTTTGCTTTAAACACCTGGTACTCTGACAGGTACCCAGAAGTACCAAATTGACAAGTATCAAAGGTTCTTAGGAAGTTGTAGGGGTCTTGATGAGTTTTCCAGTGGTCCTTGAGGATCATCTAGGGGTTTTTGAGGATGTTGTAGAGGCCTTGAAAGGTTCTGAAGAAGTTCAAATAGGTTCCTAAAATGGTTCCAGTGATCTTTAAGGAAAGTATCAGATGTTCTTAAGATTTTTGAAGGAGTTAGTTTTCACCTTAAGTTACAAAACATGACTCAATGACCTGTTTATTGAGTCTTTTGTGTGTTTGTGTGTGAATATGTGTGTTTTGTATCTGTCAGGAGTCAGAGGTCAGCGCTGGCTGTTCTGCTGCATCTCCTCCTCTCTGCTCCTCCCTGTGTCTCCTCCTTCCTGACAAGTTGCCTCTGCCTCATCACCTTCTCCTTCTCCTCTTCATCCTCTGCTTCCTCTTCATCCTCCACTCGGTGTGTGTTTCTTTCCTTCTAGTCTTCCTTCCTCTGTTTCCTACTCAGCCTCTGTCTGCTCTTTAAAACTAATGGTTCTTTTTTGGATCTTTGGTGAGAGTTAAACCACCTCAGACTCAGAGTACAGTGTTGGTTCTGCAGAGCTTTGCATTAAAGTGCTTGTACCCCTGAAATGTAGCAGGGTTCAGTAATAACTGCAGAGTTCAAAGTAGAAAAAACAAAATCAGTCCAATTACACTGGTGATCATGTGTGTGATTGTCTCTGCATCTGATGTGTGTGTGTTTTTATTTTCAGGAACTATGTGTTCCAGAAACGCTACATGAAGTTTGACGGCAAAAACCTGATGTACTTCGGCAGTGAGAAGGTGCGACCATCATGTTAGCATCACCAGAGGTGTAGTGCTATTTGCTGAAGTAGCAGAGCAACCCTATGACGCTTGCATGTGCACGCCCATGGTTAAGTTGTGGCCTGTTTCGATGGCCATGCAAACACTTTTCCTATGGTGGCAACTGTAATTGGCCACACGATCAAATGTTAGACTGACTTTATTTTCTCTGGTGTGGCAGAATAACAGTGAGAGTAAGTAGCCATTTGTCACAGGGTGAATGTTGTAGCCATAGGTAATGGATGGTAAGGTGTAATCTCCACAGGGGACCAGCTGCGGGACGTGCCCCCCAGTATCTGTCATGACCAGTTGTTAAATGCCTCCTAAGTCTATAAGGAAATAGATGCTCTCTGCTCCAGTGTTAAACCAGCCCCAAACTGTACTGACTGTTCACTGAGCTCCTCCTGAAGTTAAAGGTAAAGTCTGTTTCTGCTGCTGACTGTCGCCTCTGACGTTTGTCTCTACAGCCGCACCTGGAGATCACGCTCTAGTTTGTCAGTCTGGATGATCCGAGTTTGGTTCGTCTCTTGTCTTTTGTAAACAGAGTCTGTATTCGACATTAAACTGTGTCCGCGTCATCATATACGTGGCTGAACAAAACACACAAACACTCGCATCAGAGTGCATGTTGTTTGAGTCGACGTTGTGAATCAGTCACCACGCCTTAAGTTTTATTATCACAACTGAGAGCATTCCATTTTGCAGGACAGACACTTTACTGATGACTGGATCTTCAGGTGTTCACATTAACGCCATTAGGCCTGTTCTGTCTCCTCTCTTGGAGGAAAAAGAGGGGAGTGTCATTCCAGTGTGTTCCAGCAGCACTACACCTGTGATCAGATAGATAAATAGATACTTTATTGATCCCGGAGAAAATTCAGGTATCCAGTAGCAACATCCATGATTACCAAAATCACAGCACCCAAAGTAAGGAAGTGAAGAAATGTGTAAGACTAAAATACAAAAAATATCTTGAGTGCCAGGTATACACTATACATAATAAATGTGCATAGGGTACCTGCATACAATGCCAATGTATGCAGGACTGAACACAGTGTGCTGGGATAAAGACCAACACCAATATGTGCAAGAATGAGCATTATGTGCAAAGATAAAGACAAGGGTAAACAGTGCTCAGTGCAGTAGTAGAGTGTCATAGTCCTGTCTAGGAAGTTTTTACTGATTTTAACTAAACTTCTATGTTTCTGTCAGGTCTGCAAAGCAAAGGGCACCAGAGTTAGTTTTCTTCTGTGAACCTGAAACATCGACTTGTGTTTTCTTTTCCTAGTAAGCAGCCAGTACCTCAGCCTTCCTGTAAACAACAGTATTAAAGGCATGTGTAACTGTGAAAAGCCACTTGCTGCCCTGTTCTCCTCCTCTTCAGATTTTACTTCCTCAGCCTGTGTCCACTGGCAGAACCTAACACCAGCACTGTCCCAGATCCAAACCAACTTTAGCCTGATAATAAAGTGTTTGTTTGCTGGTGCACAACATGACAGATGTAATTCAGGGAATGAAAGTCCCTAAAGCTCCTTCCTTCCTGCTGGAACAGAGGGTTTTGGCCCGAGCCCTCCCGTTGGTGACACTGACAAGTTAATACACCTGCTTTGTGTTTCAGGATGTCTATCCGAAAGGAGTGATCCCATTGGCTGCCATCCAAATGGCCCGCCCAGCTAAAGACAATAAATTTGAAATAGTGACGAGTCACAGGGTCTTTGTTTTCCGGACTGATAATGAAGGTAAACACACACACACACAGTCAGAGTACTACTGAGTATTTGATAATATTTTAGTATAATCCCCACACATTTCATTTTCTTATAGTCCTGAGTTTTTCTACTGTAGCCCTAAAATTAATTTCTCATTATGCCCAGATTTGTATTAAGGCGCCCTTGTTTTGGGCGTGAGGGTCCGTGACGAGACACACTTCTTCTACAGTGCAGTCACTGGTCTTCCTGGACCAACAGAGCACCAAATAAATGACCGACTCTGAGGCTTCCTCAGCCGTTTGTCCTTCACTCATGTTGGGCAATGGACAAAACCACAAATTTGTTTTTGTGGTCAAATGTTTTTCAACGCAGTCAAAGAAAGAATGGTCACACATTTTATGAGACAGGACATGTCTGTGTCTTTATCAGTCATGCTGCTAAAAGTAAAATGTTCTTCAGAGTTGTGTGTCTGTCTCTTCTGGTTCATCAGTGAAATGGGATCAGTCTAAATGTTTCAGACTTGATAAAACATCATAAAACACGTTGGAGCAGGTAGACAGGATGCAGAATATCTGAGGACAGATTCATGGACAATAAGGCTCCTGTAGCTGATGATGAGGATGATGGTGGTGATGGCTGCTCTGTGTTTGACTGTATGTCAGTGCTCAGACGGCGGTGGGTGTCCACACTGCAGGAACACGTCCGAGATCAGATGGTTTTCGGTCGGCGCCATTTCGGGCCTGGATCTCACTGTCAGAAACACGGAGTCCTGGAGCTGAAAGGAACCAAATCCAAAGTGTACGCCGCCATCAACACTGACCAGATCTGGCTGTACAAGAGCGAACAGGTGAGTGCACAGACAGGTATGATGTCACTGTGGCTGCAGGTTGCTGCTGGTTCATGCTGTGGGAATAATATTTTAGCACACTGCTAACAGTTCAAAACATTTCCATCACAGCACGTCATTATGGTCTGGACTTGTAAAAGTCATGTTTTTCAAACTGTTACTGCTGAAAACTCAGTTATATCAGTATCAGAATCATAGCAACTTTCTAGATTTTACTGCATGTACAGTCTTTGCTTTTTCTGTCTTCTCACAAGATTTTCTCATTTATGCAAAATCCTTAAAACAAGTGGACTTTTATTGGAAATGGAATGAAATGATGTCACTGCTAGATTCATTAGACAGTGGGATCACATGTTCCAGATTTAGTGTAGCTGGTTGTCAGTGCTCAGAGCGACTCAGTGCCAGCAGAACGCAGATGAAGACTCTGATCCTGCAGCTCGCTGATGCATGCAGGGCGTTGCATATGTGACCTGTGTGTCTCTAACATCTGTCTGCAGTGTTTTCGTACCGGCATCGGGATCACGGTGATCGAAGCTCGAGGAGCGACGATCAGGGATGGAAAAAACAAGAGCTTCGACCTTATAACTCCGTACAAAGGCTTCAGGTATCATCAGACACTGCATCACCTCCCTGTCTGCTGTAGGACTTTATTACTGTTTAGTGCTGTTGCCTAAATGAGGCCCTTGTTTCAGTTTAACAACTGCAAGGAGGGGTCAGAAGAACATCCCCTCCTGGTTGGTTTTAGGCTGATTACGTGTTAAACCTGCTGCAGCTCCAGCTCTACAGTGCAAAGCACTTTCTCTTTCTTATTCAAACACCCACGTTTGCTGTAACAAAGCTCCTGTAAAACATGTCCGGCCTGGATGTGAAGAATCGGTCACATGTGCGGGGTCAGATGCTTCATGTCCAGATCTTTGTTTCCTGCTCTGTAGATGAAACTGAGTCCTCTCAGCCACCCTTTACCAGGCCATTTGTCCCAAAACCAGGTCATTGAGGCAGAGAAAAAGCTCCTTACAGCTAATTCACCGCAGCTCTCTAATGTGTGGGCTCACACTCTTGGTTTTTACCAGACCCACTGTTCATATTGAATATAAATAATAAAATCCACAAACTTCTTAGACAGAGAATTTCTGTCCTTACAATGTTGTTGCTGTAGCGACATCCACCAAGCCTCACTGCAGAACTCTGCTCTGCCTCCTCAGCTTCACGGCAGACTCAGAGCGGGACAAGCGGGACTGGATGGAGGCCCTGCAGGAGTCGATTGCTGAGACTCTGTCGGACTACGAGGTGGCTGAGAAGATCTGGTCCAACCGATCCAATAGGGTGTGTGCTGACTGCAAGGCTCTGAACCCCGACTGGGCCTCCATCAACCTGTGTGTGGTCATCTGCAAGAACTGTGCAGGTAGGACGCAGTGTGAAGTCAGATCAGCTCAGACTAAGAAACACCACTGGTCCCAGTGGGATATTGTGTTCTTGTTTTGTATCTTAAAGTTACTTTTAACATTGTCCAGCTGGACTTTCTGGGCAACATGCAGCAAACAACTAGTGTACATGAAACTCCAGGAAGGCCCCAAGTCTTCAGTCAACACCACAGAAACCACCAGAAACGCTCTGATTTCCCAACGTCAGGCATCGCTTTGTACCACATTAAATGTTCTCTGATGCTGATTAAAACTGCCTCAACAATGTCCCACTAGCACAGTGATGAGCTCCATCCGCCCCCAAACACCAGCTCAGCAACAACATGTTGATACAGGGACAGGACAAACACAAGCTGCTGAACTGTGGACACTTCTAAAGTATCGGTGTGTGCTGATGTAGGAAGAGGCCAGGAGAAAACAGACCACATAAAACCTTCAGGTCTTTACAGTAAAAGTCTGTGTGCTGCTCAATTAAAATATCGTTCAGAACATAATCACCTGCCCAGGTGAACACAGTGTGCTAATGCTGTGCACACTCTCACACAACTTTGTGGTTGGGTCCCTGTGAATACATGTGGAGACATGGATCACTGCAGGTGAAACTGTGGCTGTTCTGGTTCAGCTGCATTTGTGCGACTGTATCGTCATCCAGGTGTGGTGTTGGGTTTATTGTCTCACCTGAAACTCTGATGTTCAGGTCACATTCTCAGACAGTTTCCATTTCATATTGAAAAATTTTCTAAGAACCATCTTTAGTGTGAAGCTGGGGGGTGACCTCATTTTTATGGATGACTGGCTTGGGAGGGTGAGTACACAGACAAACCAAGTTCAGGCATGAAGCCACACCTCCTGACGTGGAGCTGCTCCACTAACAGCAGCACTTCACCTGATGCTTTCACTGCCCTTCGCTAACTCATGGGTTCTAATAACAGACAGGAACGAAGAGGAATGGGAATAACACTTCATTTATGGAGCGCTTTTTAACCTGTTGTTGTTGCACCTGTGGCACACTTTGTCCTAGGGGGCGCTAGTGTAGGTGTACTGGGTCCGTGCTGGACTCTGTCTTCACACAGCTGGGACTGATTGCTTATTTCATTTCAAAGCTCACGTCAACAACTGAGTTGATTTGGACTTGGGACTCCACACAGACAGGTCTGTTTTATGCCAAATCCAGACATTGTCCAGGTACCTTCGTTCACCTGTGTGTGTGTGTGTGTGTGTGTGTGTGTGTGTGTGTGTGTGTGTGTGTGTGTGTGTCTGCAGGGCAGCACCGAGGTCTGGGCACGATGGTCTCTAAGGTCCAGAGTCTCAAACTGGACACCAGCGTGTGGAGCAACGAAGTTGTCCAGGTGAGAACACAACCAGAGGAGGATTCACCTGATGGGGCCCCAAAATGTTTCTGCTGTTAACATGTAGCCCCTCAGGGTCTGTTCTGCCCGGTCCAGGCCGACCAACCTGCTCCTCCACAGCCCATAGAATCCATAAACGTGTAGTTAAAGATGTCAGCAGTTTTCATTGGAGGTCAGATTGTGGGTGAAACTGGGTTCTGAACCATGCTGTGAAGGAAGCGTGGGTGTTGATTCTCTTTAAGCTGTTTCAGTTATCTGTTATGTTGTGTGACGCTCCACCGTTGTGTTTCTGTGTCAGCTGTTCATCATGCTGGGGAACGACCGGGCCAATGACTTCTGGGCAGCTCGTCTGTCTCTGTCAGAGGAGTTGGACTGCGACGCCTCGCCCGAGCAGAGGAGAGAGTTCATCACTCAGAAATACAGAGAGGGACGATACCGCCTGCCCCACCCTGCGTTCAGCAGCCAGGAGCAGCTGCTCAAGGTGTGAGCCGTGCTTCCGCCTCAGATCACAGCAGGAGGCCGTTTGTGAGGCGTCACACGTGACGTGTCTGTGTGCGACGGTGGTCATATCACATGACACTGTGCGTGACATCATCACAGTACAGCAGCTTTACAAACGGCCTCTTTGATACGTGTTAGTGTCTGACGATGATTGATCTTCAATAATTATATGGCATTGATCCAATTACTTCAGTACCATTAAGTATTGAAAAATACTTCCTATACATTTTTATTTCTTGATGTTATTTTTAAGAGAACTTAAGGTTGTGGTAAATAGATTTACTTTTTATGTTGTGAATCTTCTTTGAGTGCACAGTAATGCCCAGGAACTGAAAAATCAAACTATAATCGGTACCAAAATGTGTTAGTTTAAATTTATTTTATAAGATTGGTTTTGTTTAGGGGCCAGTATGAAGTCATGGTATCTGTACCAGTATCAAAACATCTGGAGTGATACCCAGCCCTACGTGTTTGTGCTGGTGTGTGGTATGGCGGTATCTGCATGGATCCCAATCAGAGTGACATGAGTCATGTGACTGAAACATCAGGTGTGTGTGGAGGCTGTGACCTTCCTGACATGAACACGTCAGTTTCCATCAGGTTTTCCAGCTGTTAGTCACCTCGTCGTCTTCTGCACTGGTTTAATGACAATCAGCTCCACCTGCTGTTTACCTCCACCAGCTGGTGAGCTCAGACTCACACAGCAGGAGGGGTGGAGACAGGACCTCAGTCAGGGTTGATTTAGACAACTTTCTGAAAATTCACTTAAAATCTGAG
The DNA here is from genome assembly GCF_001952655.1 of Monopterus albus. Classification (NCBI taxonomy): domain Eukaryota; kingdom Metazoa; phylum Chordata; class Actinopteri; order Synbranchiformes; family Synbranchidae; genus Monopterus; species Monopterus albus. The sequence goes on from NW_018127901.1 coordinate 93,219, forward strand.
CCACACTGAATGGAACTAGTGTTGATGTCTCTCTCTCTCTGTTTACGTGAATGTCTCTCGCCCATTACCAGGTCCTGTGTTCTGCCGTCTCTGAACAGACTCTTCTGAAAACTGTCACTCAGATCTTCTCAGAGGCGGAGTCAGCTCGACCCACCACCAACCCCCACCTACCGGATCACTGCACCCCTTCAGGTCAGGACTCGACTGTGCTCTACTGCACTAAGAGCACACCAGCTCTGCACCCCGCTGGGTGGGGCTCTCGTCTGCTGTCCGGGCAGCAGACATCCTGTAAAAAGTCATTTCTTCTTTTATGTCAGCATGAAAACGGACATTTTAGAGACAACAGTCACATTTCTGTCCTGCTAAAAGTAAAACAGAGACTGTGTGCAGAGTGCGGAGCAGGTGAAGGTCAGTTGTGTTTGTGGAGGCAGAGCCCAGGTCAAATTCCTCATGTATCTGACACACCTGGCCAATAAAGTTGATTCTGATGCAGAGGTGGGGGTTTGTGATGCAGCTGCTCTGCTATCAGCTTTGGTCCTGCAGGGAGGCTTTTATCTTGAAACACTGTGCTTCAGTTACCAGAGAAACTCACTCAGCCCACACACACATTTATGCTTCTAACCAGAACCCACTCAAGTCCAAGTCTCAGTCAGAAGAAACCGACTCAGGCTGAGTTTTGATGCAGAAACCTTTTGTTTTCATGTTATTCAGACTGATTCTGAAGTATGAGCTGCTCTGCTCTTCGACACTGCTTCCACAGTAGAACAGTAATGATTATACAAATCCCAGAACAATGTTATTGCCTGCTACAAACTGGTGGAAGTAAGGGTTTTATTTGTCCTGGCCACAGGGCTTTTATAACTGCCTTGTGAGTGATGTTTACATGTCAGTTTTCTTCAGTCTCCTTTGTTCATTCACTCTGTATCTCTGTCTCCATGTGACATCTGAGTGTGACAAGCTGCAGCTGAAACGTTCCCGTTCTCCCCTCAGACCCCAGTGTGTATGACGAGATCATGCAGCCCGTTCTTCACACCGGTTACCTCTACAAATCGGGCTGCATCAGCAGAGGGATGCTGTCCAGGAAAACTCGAGAAGGTACTGTAGGACTATGGGTAGGGGGGTGTCAGCTGGTTCAGTCCTCTGTCTCTCTGCAAGAAAACAGATGATGTGACACAGAGAGTTCAGAGGACAGAAGGAGCCGCTCCGTCAACCTTGACTGCTCTTCCTATTGAACACGTCCTACTTTTTACACTGCCATTGATAAAACCAGGGACACCTGCCAGATTATTAGGAACACCTCCAGGACCTGACCTGACACCACAGTCTGAGGGTGACTGGTGTTTGATTCTGCAGCATTAAACTGACATTCACTCTCATTTGACATTGGTCACAGTTCAGTCACAGACATGTGTCTTTAAGTGTGGCTTGGCTTCAGGTTTATATTTTGCACAGTGTCCTGGAAAGAATCCTTCGCTTGGTGCTGATTGGGTCTGCAGGACACACAGTGTTGGACTGGTCCGTCCACTGACTCCTGGTGTAACACAGTCAGTCAGTCACACCCAGTCGGCTGAATGTGCAAGAATTACCTTATGCCCACAGATAAACAAATCAATGGATGGAGTAAAGTTTCCAGTAATAAATGAATATTTACTTGGGTCTAATCAGAGCTGCTCTTCCAAACAGTTTCTCCCTTTATCCCCATAATTAGCACCAAATACATTTCAGGCACGATTATTAGGAAACCGACCTGTAAATTTGGTTTTTAGCCAAAACTCCTGCCGTCTGGTACGACACCACTTTAACCTCAGGGTCACTGGTCTAGTACTTACGTAGAGCTTATCTACACACTGAAGCGTTTTATGCTATTTCCCATTGGCCCACACGAATGCCCACGCACTGGTGGTGTCAGCGGGAGCAAGTGGGCGTTCAGTGTCTTCCAAATGTGGGCTGGAAAGGTTTGGGATCAAACCACCAACCCTTCAGCTGGGAGATGGGTTAGGTGTTAGGGTAAATGTACTTACACTTTATCAGCTGTTACTTCACATTTTGTAACAAGCTCATGATTTATGTGTTGCACCAGAAGAAGTCTTGTGTCTGTGGCAGGAGATGTGTTTCTGTGCCCGAGGTAATAAAACCATGTTGTCAAAGAGAGGAACAGCTCAGAGAAACGTCTCCTGTCGTCTCGTTGTCAGACTTCCAGAAGTTCTGGTGTTCGGTGGATCAGTCTCTGCTCTTCTACGAGTCGGAGCGATCAGCTGATCCCTGCATGCAGATCAGTGTTAAAGACATCATGTGTTTAGGAGTCAGCCGCCCCGACTCGTCCAACAACAACAACGGATTCATCGACAGGTACAGGTGATCTTTTCATGCCACCTAATCTGATCCTCTGAATTACCAGATGTTTGCATGACGTCGACTGCCTTGATAACATGAACACGTAAACAGCTGCTGTGGTCTTTAAAAGCTACAGTTCTATTGAGGACCTGTCCTCCTCCTCCTCCCCAGGTTTCGTTACACCTTCGAGTTGTATTTGACGTCAGAGAAGCTTTATCAGTTCGGTTTGGAGACAGCCGACGCCCTGCACAGCTGGACACGAGCCATCGGGAAGGTCAGAGCCTTCGGTTTCATGTCATCACACAAGCCAGAGGGGTGTTTGTGGATTGTTACGAGTACTAAAATCCAGGCTATCTATGTTTTTTTTAAAACATTGCCACTTTTGTCTTTACGATTTGATTTGATTTTTACTTTCTGAACATATAACACGATTCCAGATTGTGATTTTCTTGTATGTTTTTGACATTTCTTAACTTTTTTCCTATGAGAGCTTCTTTCTCAAAATGTTTCAGTTTCACTGTTCGTACGTCACAAGTTGACTAAGAATGTTTGATCAGATGTTTTAGTTCTTCACTGACTGCCCTCTCTGACACGCCATTTCCGTCCTGTTGTCTGTGGTCAGGCTGCGACTCCGCTCAGCTGCCACTGCTTGTTGACTCGGGAGTTTGAGCGTGTCGGCCTGCTGCGCTACAGAGCCATGTTGGACCCCCAGCAGTGGAAGGAGGCCTACTTTGTCTTGCAGAAGTCCAACTTGTTCATCTGTCCCCGAAACGACAGAGCAGCAGAGGACATCATCAACCTGAACTGCCTGCAGGAGCTCAGTGAGTCCTAATCCCCGGTCTGCAGGTACACCACATCTGACCGAATGTGTCTGGTTGAGTTAGAGAACACCGTGTTTGTGTTGAAGGTATTGCCTCGGAGAGCGAGAGCCACGAGAAGAAAGACATCCTGGTGTTAGTCGAGAAGGGAAGGTGAGATGAAGATCCTGACTCACTTAGTCCTGTCTTTGTTTCTGCTTCTCTTCATCTTCTCATTTCCTCTCCCCATCAGGACCGTGCACCTGCAGGGGGTCGGTCGCACTGATTTCTCTCTGTGGTATGCGGACATCCAGCGAGCAGCCGGGGGTAAAGGCAACACTCTGCGAGAGCAGCAGCTAAGCAGAAACGACATCCCCATCATTGTGGACAGCTGCATCGCCTTCATCACTCAGTATGGTGAGGAGGAGCGAGTAAAAGCCTCGGTGCTAAACTGTGTGTGTGTGTGCAGAAATGTGGCCACAGTCACATGTTCTTATCATCTAATCATCAAGTCATATGATTGTGCTCCACCACTTCCTGCTCCTGCAGTAGCTGTGGTTTAGCAGCACATTCTGGTCTGAGCCGTTGTCATCGGACAGACCCTGTAGAAAAGCTGCCCTGAGCTTGATAACATGTCTGGGCTGTGCACAGGTCATGATTCTGTTGCCCCTACATCTGAAACTGTTGTTTACGTCAGCAGCTAAAAGTTTGTTGTTAATCACACATAATGTTATGATACTTGTTTTCTAAAGAACATGGTGAATGCCACATTCCTGGTCTTTATGAAGCACATGCAGAGATGTGATGATCAGGGTCAGTAGTCCAGGGTTATGTATGACTGAGTGATTGTAGCTTAGTGTCACTGACTAAACAGGTGAGCAGCTGTAAAGTTTAAAATGTTCAGGTTCCTTGTTCTGAACTGAGCTCTGAGGTCAAACCCTAACAGTTGGTCTGTGCAGCTGCATTGAAGCTGTGGTCAGACCTCTCACTGATTCAGTCACAGGTGCAGGTTGACGTTCTGAGCATGCTCTGTAGGTCTAGGCCATGAGGGGATCTACCGAAAGAATGGAGCCAAATCCAGGATCAAGCTGCTGATGGAAGAATTTCGTAAAGATGCTCGAAATGTCAAACTGCGGATCGGGGACCACTTCATTGAGGATGTGACAGACGTCCTGAAGAGATTCTTCAGAGAGATCGATGACCCCATCTTCATGGCCGAACTCCACCCGCTGTGGCAGCAGGCTGCCAGTGAGTCCTGTTTAACCAATTTCTCAGCTGGTTTGTGTTCAGATATAGACATTCTGATCATAAAACTACAGTGTGTGAACTTAATGAAGTACATCCAGATGTCTTCAGGCACTGTTGCCTTAAACACGCCTGGTTTTGCTTCTCAAATGTTTCATCTGCCCTCTCACTCTATATAATGCATGCTTACAGTGGAAACGGCAGCGTAAACTAATTCTCTCCACCCTTAAATAAATGTGCTTGGTGACAGGTATTTATTGCAGCCTGGTCTGTTTTCCTTAGCATGGTACTTTCTTTATACTCAATACACTGACTCAAAGTTTAACTGGAATGAATTTGTACCTTCAGAAGTGCCTCAGAAGAGTCAGAGGTTGGACCGCTACAAAGAGATCATCCGGAGCCTTCCTCGAGTCAATAGGACCACCCTGGCTGCTCTCATCAGCCACCTGTACAGGTGAGCTCTGGCTGACAGGCCAGAGTCAGCAGCAGTATGGGTTGTACCTGGAGCACCAACAGCAGTAACACCTGTTGTCCCCCCAGGGTCCAGAAGTGCGCCGATCTGAACCAGATGTGCACTAAGAACCTGTCGCTGCTGTTTGCTCCTAGTCTGTTCCAGACCGATGGGAAGGGAGAGCACGAGGTGAAGATCATCGAGGATCTGATAGACAACTATCTGTACGTCTTTGATGTGAGTAGGATTCTGAGGTAACGCCGCTCAATCCTCTGTGTCAATACAGACTGGACAAAGCTCTGACTTGTGATCATGTTTCAGGTCGATGAGGAGCATCAGACTCAGATCGAGCTGGAAGTCAGCCTCATCACCACCTGGAAGGACACTCAGGTGCACTGATGGAGTTCTACTGTGGCCTCAGAGCTGCACACATTACTGAAGAGGAGCTCAGGAAGTTCTGTCAAACATACAGTTCATTGATCGGGTTTCAGATAAACTCTACCTCCAGCTTCTGACTGTTCATAAATATTTGACTGATAGTGTGTCTGTTGTTAGCAGGGGACAGGTAGTAAGTTAGCAGTTATTTGGTGTTAAGTTATTCATATGTTTTCTATATGCTGGTAATACACTAGCAGTAATGAGCTCGTAATATGCACTGAGTATTGATGAAGTTTGTATCTGCAGCTCTCTCAGGCCGGTGATCTGATCATCGAAGTTTATCTGGAGATGAAGATACCAGACTGCTGTGTTACTCTCAAGGTAAATCTGCGTGGTACTCATTCATACTGTGAATACCAGCCTTACTCTTACTGATTCGTACTGTTAATACCCACCTCACTGTCACTCATTCATTCTGTTAATACTGACCCTTAGTATTAGTCATCACAGTGATTTCAGGCTCCAATTAAAAGCCATCCATGAACATGTGACCTGCCCAGTGCATGCTGGGATAAACAGGAAGCCAGTGGTGCTTATTGTGACCTCTGACCCTGACAGGTGTCTCCCACCATGTGTGCAGAGGAGCTGACCAATCAGGTTCTGTACATGAGGAACGTCCCGGCTGGTGAGAAAGACGTCTGGATGACATTCGAGGCCATCGAGGACGGACAGCTGGGTGAGTGAGCACCACAACACCTGGACACCTATCTCTCTCTTTGATACACCTGGAATGAGTCCTGCTGATGGGATTCTGTTGCTGTTATTTCAGAGCGCCCATTACACCCCAAAGAGAAGGTACTGGAGCAGGCTCTGCAGTGGTGCAAGATGGCCGACCCAAGCTCGGCCTACCTGGTGGTGAAGAGGGTTCCTAAAGGAGAAGGCATCAACATTCTCACCTGTAGGTCCAGCACAAAACCTCAGTTATAGACAGCTTTTATTTGTGATAAAATGTACCGGCACCCTGAAGAGCAGCAGATTGCCTGCTGTTGTCCAGGTCCGCTGTTGCACAAACAAAAGCTCACGCTGTCAGTTCAGACATAAACAGAAGCACGAACACAAGAGCAGTCATGATCAACACAGATGTGAAGCTCCAACACCACTGCTGTTCCCCACTGTGTCTAAATACATCTCCCTGGTTGTCTCCCTGTCCGTCTGTGTGTATGTACTCAGCCTATAAGAGTGAGATCATGAAGGTCGGTCTGTTGAAGTGCCGTGAGGAACCTCCAAAGCTTCTTCAGGGCAACAAGTTCCAGGAGCGGACCTTTCAGATCAAAAACCACAAGCTGCTTCTGCTCAAAGACAAGAAGGTACAAGTCAGTAACTGGGATTCTGTCTGGACCAGTGAACCAGTACCGCTGTCCTGACTGGTGTGTGTTTTCCTTCAGAGCATCAAACCAGAGAAGGAGTGGTCTCTCAAGTCCATGAGGATCTACATTGGCATTCGCAGGAAACTGAAGGCTCCGACCAGGTAACGAGATCACACCTGTACAACCGCATGCTTCCTACATGGCTGTGCACTTTTGTTAGCTTATGTCACTGGAACGGTTTTACTCTAACGTCCCATTTATTGAGATTTTTACAATTATATCTTCTATCTTGTTGAGTTGAGTTCAGTGTGAAACACTCTGTAACTTAGGTTTTGAAAAGTGCTACACAGAAAAGTTAATTATGGCTGTTATCTCTAACTTTTATCGTTTTTATTTTACTGTTGCAACCTGCATGAGTGTTTTCACCAGAGAGCAGCAGGATTTACCAGCAGACAAATTGCTGAGTGAGAATAAAGAATAGAACTTATTTGTGATGGAATTATTCATTATCAGAATAGGTATGAACTTTAATTTATTCAGTTATTTGCCTAAATGAAGTACAGTCCCACACAAAATAGCAGTCTACATTAAAGCCCAGTCAACGGTGCAAGCTGCACTCACACTGAGTGCCTGCTGCCTGAGAACAGAACTCACACGGGGGTTTAAACTGGGACTGAAACATAAAGAATTAATAATGACAGAATAGTGTTAATGAGAGATCAAACACTGTGATAGGCAGGAAGGTGGTGATGGCAGTCAGCTGACTCCTCTATGTGTTATTAGGTGAACATTAATGATGTGTTTGCACCTGCAGGTGGGGGTTCACAGTGATGTCCGACAAACACCAGCTGTAAGTATCACAGTACCGCTGATGGTTTAAAATGCATAGAAACTGGTGCAGATCTGGTCCATACTGCTGTTGCCACATTTCCTGACACTGTCCACTTCTAGTTGTTACCCAGTAAAGCTCCTGATTCATTCATCTTCTATACCGGTACAGAAAGGTCACGAACCCACAACCTTCTCGCTGTGAAGGAACAGCGCTAACCACCGTGCCACTGTGCTGCCTGCCAATTGTGTCCAAATGTGAAGAAGTCAGGAAAGAGTTCAGACAGACCTGTTTCACTTACAAAATGGCGCCATGTGTTTTCAAAGTTCAAGTTCAAAGTGTTTATTTGTCCTATGCACAGTTAGGAAACGTGTTTCCCTGTACAATGAAATTCTTACTTTGCCGTCCACATGAATACAAATGAACTATAAAGTAGATAAATAAATAACACAAAATCTAAGGCACTTTAAGCAGCAACAGATGCAGCAATATAGTAGAAAAAATATATAAGAATATAATAGAATGTATGCTGCATGGGAGCAGCATGTGCAGCAGTCAACAGTCAATGTGCAAACTGAGAATGTAAACAGTACATCACGTATTTCCTGGTAATAAATTCCTCAGCTGTTTAGGAGTCTGATGGCAGAGGGAAAGAAAGAGTTTTTCAGTCTAGTGGTCCTACATTTCACACTTCTGAACCTCCGGCCAGAGGGTAGGGAGGTGAACAGTCTGTGATAGGGGCGGGGGGGATCTTTGAGGATGGAGGCAGCCTTCCTACACACCCCGTGGTGGTAAATGCTCTGCAGAGAGGGCAGTGGAGTCCTGGTGATCTTCTCCACAGTCTTTACCACTCTCTGCAGGCGCTTGCGGTCCATAGCAGTAGTGCTGCCATACCAGACAGTGATGCAGCTGGTCAAGATGCTCTCAATGATGCAGCTGGTCAGGACGCAGCTGCGTGTTGTGTGGATCCTTAATGTTAAACCACATGAGAGGAGCAGATTCTCTCCTCACTTTGGTTGTGACGACTTTTGTCAGCATACACACTGTTCAGTACTTTTCCATTTGATGTCATGCTTCATGTTGTTTATAGCAGATGCCTGTGTCACAGGTGGGATGTGTACAGTTGATCCCGTGTCTCTCACTTAGGTACCTATGCTGTAGCTGTGAGAATGACCTGTGGGACTGGATCACCAGCTTCCTCAAAGCCCAGGTCAGTTTCACTCTCACCCTGCTCTAACACGTATTTACCTACAGACTAGGAGCAGATGCAGAACAGCTGAGTCCAGTAGAAGGACTTCAGCGTGTCCTCCGGAGGGTTGAGCGCTGCTCTAGTCCTGATCCTCCTCCACTAATCAGTCGCAAATGTTTTGTCTTTTATC
>NW_018127901.1:102036-106174 GCF_001952655.1 Monopterus albus
GACCCTGGTCCACCGGTGCTGAGGCGTCACTCCTCGTCAGATATCTCCAAGCAGAAGTTCGGCACGATGCCGCTCGTCCCCATCCAAGGAGATGAGAGCAACAGCAGCATGCTGTCGGCCAATCAGACACTGGTCAGGCTCTGGGTTTTTGTCCTAAGCTGATATGCAAGTCTGTTTCCTCAGAGATGAAATGTCAGGAATGATGACAATGAAACAAATACTCACACTGAGCCAGAACTCTAAGTTAAGATTATGAGTGTAGATTCCCCCTTTATCCTGTTACACAGTTTTATATATTCATTATATTCATGATGTGCAGAGTTATACTTATCCTACAGTCATTCAAGCTTTTTGTTTGCTTTTCTCTGCAGAGAAAATTACATGACAGAAGGACTCTCTCCATGTACTTTGTGAGTATTTTCCACTTTAACTTGGTAATTTTAATTATTTTTGCTTTTATTTTGTACTCTGAGTATTTTGTGCTCAGTACTTTGTGTTTTGTGATTAGTATGTATTTTGTGTGGAAATATGGGGTTTTGTAGTTTTTCCCAGGGCTGATGTTACAGTAACTGTCTCTGTACGTCCAGCCCATGAAGGTGCAGCAGGACTCGTTTGAGGAGCGTTCAGAGTCTCCCAACCTCCCGGAGCCGCTCTATGAGGAGGTCGGGGACTTCGGCCTGCAGGTCCTCAAATCTCTGGAGACCAGCTTCCTGACCAGCAGGGCCGCAGAGACCCAGGAGGTCCTGGACCACTCGCCGCTCAGACTGGTTCCTGTGGAAACTGGACATCTGGATCACATGAATGTCCCCATCCAGGTCCAGGGAGCTGGTGGCTCGGTGGAGACTCTGGAGCAGAGCGGAGGCAGCAGTGAAGGAGGTGAGGGAGAAGCAGACCACAGCTCCCCAGACTCTAACGTCCCCCAGCAGCCTGCACCGAGGAGGAGGCATCCGCTGCAGGGGGTCTGTAATCCGTCACAAGAGCTCCTCCTGCAGGAGTTGTCATCTGCTTTCACCAAGAAGACTGAGGAGGAGGAGGAGGATGAAGAGGAGAGGCCATATGATGTCTGAGAAACAAGACTGCGGGGGAGGTGGATGAAGAGGAGGAGAAGCTCAGAGAAAAAGTTTCAAGGCTGATGTTGCAAAGTCAAAATGAAAGAGGAAACGGAGATGGAGAGCCTTCAGGGAGGAGAGGATGGAGCAGTGACCACTGTGATTGGCTGAGGTCCCCTGACTCACCTGAACAGTTTGATATTGGTTCGTTACTGAATGACTGGAGGAGCAGACAGGTGGTTTTAAGCGGATGAGCAGGCTGAAGCTGATGGTGCCAGTACATTCTCTTTTTATTTTTTTTAAAGCCAAATAACAGAGTTCAGTGCTTTCTTCTCTGAAACTAACATGTCTTCAACAGCATGTGCTGTATCAATTCCTGTAAGTATAAACTGATAGCATGAGTTTATTTCTAGTACTGTAATTGCAAAAACAGTATTTCATAATGGTTAAAGTACATACTGTGTGCAGCCAGGAACACACTGCTGCCGACGTCTGTCAGCAGAAATGGGGATGTCTTCTTTTTTATCATCCACGTTCCTCCCCCTTATTAAAACCTGCTGCCTACATTACCCACAGTGCACCTGGACGTCAGACAGTTGGGTGGGGGATCATGGTGTGTTTTGCTAGTAGCTTCATATATGTTTCCTGCAGCAGCTGCAGAGCTCTGGTCACTTCTTTCTTTCTGTGTAGTCCTCAGACATGATGACACCGTCTCATGTGAGATCACCTGAGGACACGTACTCGACTTAACACACTGAAGATTTTATACTGCTGTCATTACATAAGCATAAAACCCAGAGGGAGAAGGGAACTATATTGATCGAAGTTGCTCAGTTGAACTGGCCATTGAGTTTCTTCTTCCCATGTCCAGCGGTCACAACATGCCCCTCCATGTGCAGTGTGCCTGTGTCCCCCTGGTGAACCCCAGTGCTCCCTCTCTGTTGGCTCTGGGTTTGGTCTCCACCACCACCTCTGGTTGTGGAGCTGCTAATTGCTGCACTGTGTTCGCCAGCTGGTCTCTGACCAGCTCTGTCTGCCGTTTGCTGCCAGCAGGTCATAGACAGCGGCTGTTTAGAGCGTCTGCTCTGAGAACAGCTGCTTCCTGCTGCGGCCCTGGGCCGCACTGTGAGAGCGGTGACAGTGAACCAGGACGGTGACATTGTGGTCCGGCTCTAAACGCTGAGCCGAGACTCGCTGTGAAGCTGCGTGAAGCCGAGAAGCTGCACAGTCAGCTGATCAGTCACTACCACATGCACCTGAGCTTTAAACACTGGTGTCACATTGTGTTATACACCCTTATTACTAAAACACATTATCACCACTTCAGGCAGATGTCTCTCAGAGAGCTGTCAGTACAGTATGCAGGCCTGGTGCACCTGTTAAAGGTTTTTGGGTCATCGGGCCTGATCCTGGGTTAAAAACAAAATCATCAGGAGTTGGATGCAGCTCAGAAGAAGGTTAGGTGAATATTCTGTATTCTAAAGACACCAAGTGTAAAATACTCTGTGTGAAATGTCCACACCGATGACATGACTGACATCTGTGTAGAAAATGTGTACATGTACATTACATAAGCTCGATGTAAAACTGCTAACATGAGTGTGGATGAAGTTTTTTTTATTTTATTTAAACCTGTGTAAATAAAATAAAAAACTGGTTTTAATGGTGACACACAATAAAGAGCCAGAATTTGATTTGTGATGTTGAATTAAAAGATTGTGTTGTCACTCGTGTTTAATACCAGAAACATGCATGTGTTCACACTGGTGGAGTTGATTTAACCATTTCTCCAGCAGGAGCTGCTCTGGCTCGCTGGATTTTATTAAGTATGCCACAGCCTCTTCGCATGTTAATTTATTTTAAAGCTATTAAAGTTCCTGTTTTTAACTTTTTAAACTGTGACGGGATGTGATGAGATTTCACTGCAAAAAGCACAAAGTTAACATTTGCATTAACATGTAACTTCAATACGAAGAAGAAAGAAGGAGAAATAAAATGTATCCAAAAGTAAAATCAGCATTTCACTGTGAAATGTGTTGGGAGCAGAGGTGGAGAGTCTCCAGATTGTTCACCAGTCCTCCCATATCACAGCCTAAATGGTCCCAGTCTGTCTTTAACTGTGGTCTGTTTCACCATGTGTGTATTCAGTATCTGTGTTGTACATTCCTCTCTGAAGCTGTTTCTCTCCTGACTGTTCTGGAAAGTGGACCATGTTAAAATATCTGCTTTGTTTCCTGAATCCTCTGGAACGAGGAGGGTTACTTCCTTCAATAAAACTGCAGCGTGCTCACGTGTACTGAAAACACACTGATGAACACAGATCACGCCCTGAGTCTTGTTTCTGTGGATTTGAACAGGCTGAGGATGAGTTTTGCCTCCTACAGTTACACACAACCTAAACATGCTGGATTTGCAAAGGTGCTTCGTGTTAGACTGTTTTAATTTGGTGGCACAATGATCTGGGTGCCACACATGTGAAGCGTCTCCCCTTTTCGTAAATTCATTGTTTTACTCTGGCCTGTACACCACGAAGGGGTTAATGTGTTACTGTATTCCATAATGTGTAGGAACCTTTGACAGATTGCTGTGTTCCTCTTCGTGCAGTAACCATACTCACTTCCTGTTTTATGTGTCGGCACCGTGTTGTGCTTGCTTCCAGATTGTTTGAGGATTAAGCTCATTATTTTCTAGGTTTATCAGAATTTTTTGAGTGACGACCTACACCTGTACTACTTAGCTCCTGTGTTACAGACATTCTTGCTAATTACCAAATTTAACTTGCTACATTAGGTGGGCTAGCTTGGAAGCTACCTAAGCTAGTAGCTTGGAAGCTAGCTAAGATAGTAGCTTAATCCAGAGCAATGGCTTCCCCCTCTTCCTCTCCTCTTTCTCTTGCTCAGAGTGTCACATGTTCAGTTATTCCTCTGCCTCCTTTAGCGATAATGGTACTTGTAATAAATGTCAGATTCTAGCAGCATTGGAGGCGAGGCTCACAGACTTAGAAGTGTGGCTTCACACCATGGAGAACAGCCCAGCTAGCTATGCCCAGGTAGCCGGTGTGGAGCATCCTAGACGTAGCTTAGCCCCAG
>NW_018127901.1:107598-123810 GCF_001952655.1 Monopterus albus
TGTGTTATTTATTTATCTACTTTATATTTCATTTGTATTCATGTGGACGGCAAAGTAAGAATTTCATTGTAGAGGGAAACATGTTTCCTAACTGTGCATATGACAAATAAACACTTTGAACGTTACTACTGCCCAATTATCAAGATTTATTTATTTATTTATTAATTCAGTGTTATTTTTCTGACAGGTTCGCTTTATATCTGTGGAGACTCTCAGTCATCCAGGTCATGGTATATCCAAAGTCCTGAAGTTTGCACTTGCTTGAGGTTTTTGAAGATGTTTCACCTCTCATCTGAGAAGCTTCTTCAGGTCTGACTGGCTGCTGGAAAGTCCCAGGTATTTAACCTCTGTACAGTTGTTGACACCTTGAGGGTCTTTGAAGTCACATGTCAGTCCTTGCCCCACCTGGCCATCATGTGGGTGTTTCCTGTTTTTGATTTTTATGCTGCGACAGGCTGTGATGACCTCTGTGACCAGCAGGAGGCAGCAGACATCTATGTTTCACAGCTGAGTTTCTGTGGGTCTGTTCATCCAGTACTTTGTTCATATAGGGACAAATGACAGCCTAAATGTTTTACTTAAGTAGAAGTACAACAGCAATACAATGAAATCAAAAGTCGTACATTAAAACTTTAACAAAACTATACAAGTAAAAACAAAAACTCAAGAATCACAAGCCACCAGATGGAGCTGATTATTTCCCCCTGAGTGTAGAGGGGGAACAGTCCAAAGTCTCACTGTTACCTGTGTCATCTCTGGCCTCCACTACATTACCTATGTGATGGCAGGACAACTTGAAAACCTGCTAATGTCCCATGCAGCTCACTGAAGCAGAGAAAAATAAATTAAGAAGGCAAGAATGCTCTGCTGACAGGAACAGTGCCAGCAGGCCAAACAAAGAGGATGGATTTCAGAGTGAACCTTCCTAAATCAGTTAGTCCTGAGCCCATCCTGACCTCTGAGCTGCTCATCCGGCTTTTGAAGTGTGCAGTTCAGGGGGAGGAAAACCAATCGGCCAAAGGTCCGTCTCTTAAGTGACAAAATGCCCTGAGGTGACACACACAGCTGAACTAGGTAAAAACACTCCTGACTTTGTCTGAAGTGAGGACAGCTGCAGCTCAGACCACCTCAATTGAGTTCAACACAAGTCCAAGACCAGACCTACTAGAGTCAAGTGTAAAAACAGTTTCCCTGTGTGACGGGAAAACACGTCCTTTAACTCTCCAGGAATAATTTATGTGGAAAATGAGCAACAGTCTAATATATTTGTAACCTAGGAATCTATAAATAAGGATGGAATGGAAACTGAGTTGTGCTGTCAGGCATTTTGGTAATCAGGGAGGTACGTCAGCGAAATCAGATAATAAGGAGACTTCAGTCCCACACCTACAGGTGGTATAGTACAAACCAACCAGTAAGCCTTCATGTACACACCACAATGAAACCTCCTCCTTCTGTACTGATACTCTTGTTGGCATCTATGAAAACATGACTTCTGTCCTGGATTTGTTTTCATATTTTGTAGGCATTAAATTCTCATGCTGAGTTATGTCAGACCCCTATGGGACACTTATGAAAGAGAGGTCTCACTGTGTTCTGGCCTGGTTACAGTCAGGTTTATTCTTGTTTGTTTGCAGCCTGGAGCAAAGTGGTGAAACATCCAGTCAAATGTTCAGCTGCTTCTCTGTTCTGCAGTCAGTCAAGGGCTAATTGTAGCTAACAGGTCTCTGCAGCGCTCAGACATTTCAGACTTTTGTAGTCAAACTGAGTTTGATAAATGGATTTTATTCAAACTGGACTTTAAGCAGTTTGATAAATACTTGAGTTCAGTAACTGCATCCAATAAACAGCTCCAACACCAACTGCTGTAAAACCTACATGCTCTATTTTAGCATATTTATTTGTGCAGCTCTTCACTAAACATGGAAATCAGTGTTTTTGTCTCATTGCGCAGAGCGAGGACAAGCCCCGACAAGAGCTTAGAGGATTAAGTTCATTCTCACTGCCAGTCTGACTGATGAAAAAGCATGTGTGCGCACACACACACACACACACACAGGAGTGACTGTAGTCAGTGGAAAGCCCTCACTGGTATGGACATACAGGGCTCAGTGTGTGTGATCCGGGCCAGTGAACAGTGAAACAGCCTGAGGCATTAAACTGCAGCTGAAACTGAAACTGAAGCTTCTTTTTAGTTTGACACAGAAGAATCAAGCCTCTGCTGCACTTGCAGCTTCAGTGCAGTTTGATTTTACATTTTTCTTTATTGTGCATCAGAGAAACAGTTTACAAGAATTTTAAAGCCTGTTTGGAAGGTGATACTGTTTGTCATCCACAGATCCAGTTCTTCTGATGATACTACACTGGGAATCTTCTAGACCATCATTTAAAATAGAGCTGCACCTCAAGATTATGTTCGTTATCAGTATCGTATCTGCGGATGTTTTTTTCTTATTCAACAATTAAAAGTCTGAATGCTTGTCTCAGTCTCCAAACACCAAGGTGATGATATCATTGCGTACAACAGAGAAGAACAGTCCACACATTTAGAAGCTGGGGCTGGACTGTGACACGGTTTTGCTTAAAATGACTTAAATCATTAACTGATTATCAGAATAGTTCAACTAGTCAAATTAACTGACTAACTGTTCCAGCTCTGGTCTTCATACTTTGGAATCTGTTTAATCAGGAGTCGTGCATCTTAAATCAAGAAAGTCTTTATGGAATGGAACGAACTTCTGATACAGGTTCACAGAAAAGGTCAAATGGGGTCGAGGAAAACATTTCAGTGGCACCACGTCTGTTGTCCTAAACTGTGGATCCAGTTCTATTCGGTGAAAGGACCAGAGATCAGATCCTAAAATTACCAAGAATTTAAAAACTGTCAGAAGTGAAGAAGTCAAAGAGGCCATGTGTAACAATGGGGACTCAAAGAAAAAGTCTCATCTGCCAAAGACCCTGCTCCCGAGCCTGTTAACGGTTTCTGATCAGTGTAAACACTGGCTCTGTGGTTACAGACAGAACTGACCGGTGGAATGTGTCAGTAACAGCTTCTGAGAACTGGCTGTCGTCCCCTGACACCTCACCTGCTCCTGGGACGAGGTTACAGGGACACTCAAGAGCTTTTCACTGTGTGAAGAATCTGTTCAGAGTGGAGGTGATTTTATCAGCTCCCTAGGAAGTTTGACTGTGGAGAAGGTCAGAAAAGCTCTGGCTACTCTGATGAGGCTAACAGCAACAGGCCTGTGTGGGAAGCAGTAAGATGACTGAGAAAATGAGAGTCCTGAGGAGACATGTGGCCTGAAAAACTCAGCCATAGGTGGGAACTGCTGTTCTCTCTGAGCCCCACGCTTCTAGCCTGTACACCTTCACGTTTAGTCAAAGTGTCTCCAAGTACCAAGATGAGCAGTGACCAGATCCTGTGTGGCTAAAATGTTGTGTAACTTGGACATGATATGGGCTGCTGGCTGCAGAGCAAACAGAGCCTGGTGTGTTCTGTGTTTTTCCTGATAAATAACTGGTTAAATGGGACGTTTCTGTGCACTGAGTGTCTCAGCACAGATCAGTGAGACCGTCTCGGCCTCTGTCTTCAGACCACACCGACTCTCCACCGGCAGTCTCGACCTCATTAGCAGCTCTTCATCACCATCATCTCTGTATTATCTCTGAGCTGAGAGCAAATCATTGGGCTGGACCCTCCTTCGTCAACAAACAGAGCTTGTTAAAACCTCCTCGCCCCCAGCGACTCCCTTACAAGTGTGAAAAGCCCCCATAAGGGTTCATTAAAGTTGCCAATGATCACACCAGAGCTGTGTCCTCAGAAGGTCCCATCATCACTTCTCTACTACAGCACCTTCGTACAGAGACGTGTTGGCAGGAAGACTGGTGGAGCAGCTGCTTGGTTCTGTCTGCGTCTCTCCTGAGCTTTAATGTGTCAAACTCGTGGCTAAGAGTTGATATGGGAAAAACCTGACATCAACACAATGTGTGAGAATTCGACTACAAGTTTCAGTGAGTACAGCAGTCCAGAAACATCTATGATGTTTCATTCATCAAGGCTGAAAAACATCCAAGTTTCTGAACTTGTCTCACATTCAGTCAGCTGGACTCTTAGCTGAGCAATTCCCAAGCGCAGCTCATTGCCTCTGGGTCTTATTTGCATAGAGTCGTAACACCAATACTGTTCTGACAAGTTAATGGAACATGTCAGAATCGAGTCGTATGATGATAAACGGCATCAGTGTAAATGTTACATTTCCTGTCCAGACTGAAACCATCCAGCGCTTTATGAATGAAGAACCAGTGGTGGAGAGTGACTCTTACTCCACTAGTGCAGTCTTAGCTATTATCATAGAAGTCTATACTTTGATGCTAATACTTTTGCATTTTACTTAAGTAAAACTTTCAGTTTTCAGTAATATGTTACTTAAAACAAAAGAAGTACATCAGCAAACATTTTTGCAACACTGCACATTCATTAAGTTAAAATTTCCTCATTGCTAATAAAGTTTTCTCCAGATCTTCTTGGTATGTTCACTTCTAAGCTAACTGCAGTTTATACAAAAGTACAGTTGGTAGTTGCTGTACCATTCATACACCTGTGCCGGTGGCCACACCGGCAGCCTCACACACTGCAGTGGATGGTGACACTGTAGGAAAACCAACTGCCGTATGCTCAGTGTCAACATTTTGTGGCTTTGTAGATGTTCCTCACTTTGTTGCAGCAGGTTTCTGTAGAATGAGTTTGTATGTCAGACTAAACTGTGTGATGTGATGTGCAGTTTTCTGTAGGGTTGGCACTGGCGAACAGGACAGTGGAATAGTCTGATAAGATGACACGAGGATGTCGTGCAGTGGCCACAAAAAAGCTCCTTAATCCTAAAACAGATCAAGTTTATTTTAATCATCTTTAAACCAGAAGACCTTGGCAGCGCAGCCCTTTAACCATCATCTGTCAGTTGTTGTGTGGAGTCAGGATGCAGCTTTTGACCTGTGAGAAACTGATCCCACCTGACAAGACAAAATATGAAGAAGCTCTGTTCCACATCACATTCTGCTCTTTGTCTTCCTGTGGGACTCTGGATTAATGAAGCAGAGTCGGGGGTTAAAAGCAGCACTGAAGCTCAGAGGGTTAATATCACCTCTTGAGTCTGTTCACAAAAGCTTCCTGTGAGGCATCGTGAGACCCAACAAAGAGCTCTTATCTCTGAACTGAAGAGGGATTCTCTCTTTTCTTTCTGTCTCTGTTGACACCCTTTTGACCGCAGGGTTTGCGTCTTCTGTCTCACACTCAGAGGTGACTGACCCGCTGGGAAAAGATGTGTCAGACAAGGTGCACAAACCACCGGATTAGAGGTGAGAAGGGGGCGCTCTGAGCCTGGAAGGAACAGGAAGTTTTGATTTGAATAAGCTCAAGCCGATGTGAGCAGCAGGGCTGAACAGAAGAAGGACAAGAGGCTGTTTCAAAGTTTTTACTAGGGCAGCATTTAACCTGCAGGTGCCCGATCAGGCAAACATCAGGTGAACTGTGCACTGGAGAAAGAACATCTGGGTTTACACCCGGTAAACCCAGTGCCAACTATGCTTTTCCTTTAAATTTCAAACCATTTTTATAAAAACAAAGGCTGACGACTTCTCATGAGTATTCTACAGTGTCCTGGTGATGATGCTCAAACACTGGGCCTCATGCAAGAACACTTTTGTGTTTTGTCCTAAATGTCTCTACCTTTCTCATGAGGTTTGTTCATTTTCAGCTGATAATACACAATTAAATGTGCCAGAGAACGGGAGAGCATTCATATGGACACTCAGTATTCAAGTGATGTTCACCCATTATTTGGCCCCTCCCCCAATAAAGGGGGAGGCGTATCAGGCCATGCTGTCTAAAATCCTCAGGGCCCCTTGATAAGCCACAGCACTCTCCAAGCCTAACTTAACCTAAAATACACACACAAGGACTGTGTAGACGCTGTTACCTGGGACACCGTCCTCCAGTCCCACCCCCTCACACCAGATCAGAACATTTCTCTGCTCTGACCTGAAACTAGACAGCCATGAGTTCTGTCCTCACCTAAGCAAAGAGCAGGTATTTGACACATAGTACCTGCACCGCTTTTACTCAGGTTACACAGTAAAAGCCCCTGGGGCTGGTTCGTACCTCTGAAAAAATTCTAAGAGAAAATTTGTGTCTGCTATTTGCATTTTTAATTTATGCATTAAAAGTCCTGAGTGGAAATTCAAAAAAATC
Organism: Monopterus albus; assembly: GCF_001952655.1. NCBI lineage: Eukaryota > Metazoa > Chordata > Actinopteri > Synbranchiformes > Synbranchidae > Monopterus > Monopterus albus. The sequence continues at coordinate 113,846 of NW_018127901.1, forward strand.
TCAGTGTTAACACATCACTAAAATGGAAATACAAAGTTCAGTCAAAACAGACTTGGTGTGTGAATTACATGACTTAGATGTCTGAAGAGACAGAAGCAGCAGCAGACCATAGTACAGGTGTACCTAATAAAGTGGCCACTGGCTGTAGAGTATTACTTTAAGTTGAGTCTGTTTTAAGGAGTGAACGTCGGCGTGGTTAAAGGGTTGACCCCGTAGTTGTTTTTGTTCAGTTTGTTTTTGGGCAGAGACAGTTTGTGGGTCACCTGACCCTGGACAGAGGAAAAGATGTGGGCATGAAGAAAGGCAGGTGACATGTGATGCTGCGGGTTAACAAACACATTCATTCTGAGCTGGTGTGAGTCGACAGGCCTACATATGAGACAAAGCCTGTCATTAGTTCAGACTATCAGACCCAGTTTACAACAACACACACACGTATACAGGATAGTTAGAAGTTGTTTTAGAAATCTTCCTTCCTCCACAAGTTGTATCTTCCTTCCAGCAGCTCATTTTCTTCTTCTTCTGCTGCTGCTGTAGACGCGGCTGTGAGCAGTAATCCTTCTGATGACCTTGTTTTGTCACGCGAGGCCTCTGAGTGCGTGAGCTGGTGGAGCAAAACAAAACGTGCAGAGAAAAAGAGAGGAGGCGGCTCACATTAAATCCAGCACGCTGCTCGTCTATACTGTGACCTCTGACCTCTGCAGAGAGATGTGCAGTCGTGTTGAGTCACTCCTCTTCTCCCTCAGATTCTTCGTCTCCACTCAGTGTTTCCTACAAGATTTAAAGATTTATTATTTAGTTTTAAAGCTCCTAGTTTGGCAGCTTTGTCATTTCTATTCGTAATCATGAGATCATACTTGGAAGTGAAAATCTGAAAACATGGAGGCCCTAAAACGTCTGACAGGTCTGTTACTGAGTTTTTCTTCATAACAAATCAGACTGTCACTGTTGGTGGGTGCTAACTAAGCACACTGACTCAAGTATTGAACTTGGCTCTTGTACTTTACATGAGTACTTCAATGTCCTGCTACTACTGTGACTTCACTCCATGTCAGAGACAAACCGTGTACTTTTTACTACACTACATGTACCTGATACTTTCAGGTCCAGAACCAGATGAATCAAACCAAACCCAGTAGAACCATCAGACTCTATTGATCCCAGTAGGAAATCCACCAGCTACCCAGTAGGATGGAAAGTACTTCCCAGTATAAGTATATAAGGTAGTTACCATCAGCTCCACCTTTACCAGCTGAGCCCTAACCTCAGGTGTGAGGACCAGATAACACATCCTCACTTTGACAAAACATCCTCAGTGCCATGGTCCTCACAGTGTATACAAGTCCACAGTGCTTCTGCACTGTAATGTGAGCTGGACACACACTTGTTAATATCGCACAAATGCAATGTGTGCATCTCTCTCTCTCTCTCCAGTCTTAATTGCCTCGGTCGACCACGCCGTCTCTCTGCAGATGTCTCACTCCTTAATTTGCGTAGAGAGCAACAATCAGTCCCATCTGTCCCAGTTTTTACTTTCCTCCTCCCCTGAAAAATCACCTCTGTGCCCCCCCCTCCACTAAATCTCCTTACTAAGCCCACCACACTCTCCTCCTCCCATACAGAACCTTGTCAGTGGTGTGGGGATTGAAAGCCAATCAAAAAGCTATAGAGGAGTGCTTTGGTGTGCAGGGACACAATCGGGGGGCCGGTGGGGTTGGGTTGTGAGGGGGGCGAGGCTCTGAGGCAGGGGCCCCCCCACCAACTCTATGTCTGTGGGCTGCAGGATCCTGTCAGCCGCTGTGAAAGAGGCTCAGGCTGCAGAAACCGGGACAGATGGGAGGACTTAGAGGGAGGAATAATCACTGCAGCGTCCTCTCAGTCCTCCACGCTGCAGGCCGCTGGACACAGGAAGGTGAGACATGCCGTTTGTTTCCAAAACAAAGTGAAGTGCTTCAGCAGATTCTTCTCAGAGTTGGTGCAGAGGGTGGACACTGGCTGACTGTAGACATTAAAGCCATTAAACTCACCTGTTAACTCACAGAGCCTGGGAAATTTTTAATCATCAGTTTATTCCCTCAGATTAATCATTTCTCTTGATCATCTGTGCTCTCACATTGCTGAATGTATGTGCAAACTTTGATCTCATTGAGCCCTCAGGTGTTTTTCCTCAGTTTTCACTCCTTGCCTACAGAGTCACACGTCTTATTGTTAAATTTGTGTGTCTGAAGACATGCAGGACAACTGGTGACTGGTCCTGTGATGGTCTGGAGGCTGCAGCTACTGGTGCAACCTAGCTGTTGAGTTAACACCAGCACATCTACACTAATGTGGCTAAACATCACTGTCAGTAACGTGCACTGTCTCGCTACACTGTTTATATGTGTTATTTAACCTTTATTTCACCAGATGGTGCCACTGGGATCAGATCTCTTTTTTTAGTGGCGATTAAAATTCAACACATTTGATATGAAAAATCCATTCACAAGTCAAAACAGCAGGCTGCATGTCTCCTTCACCACATTCTGTATGATACCCTTAAATTCTTCAGTCGATATGAATGTGTCAATCTTTAAATGTTTCTGCAAATAAACACAAATAAATCAAATGAACATGTGTGGCTGCTCAGAAACCATCACTAGGCGTGATTTGTAGGACAGCTTTTTGTGGAAAACATATTAAAGTTTGTAGCTTGATGCCCACATGTTGGCGAGACGGTGTAACGTCTAATCATGTAATGATAGTCTAATATTTAAGTTCATGTTGATGGACTCACTCCTGCTGGGTTTCCTTTTTTGTGGGATGAAAATATTTTAGTGGTTTTGATCAGGGTTCCCATTGTCAGTGAGACGGTTGGCACAGCTTAGCATAGTTAGTTCATTTAACAGCATATATTTGTTTCCACTTTGAGTTAGGAGCCTCCTGTGTGTAATGAAAATTTTGAGGATTATGATTTTTGAGCTTTGCACATTTTAACATTCACACCTACAACCAACAGGGAGAAACTCTGCCAAAGAGGGATGCTAATGCTGCTTTCCTGATCACACAGAGTTTGACTGTGCCCAGTGTTTCCTCTGCGGTGTCGACATGTTGCTCCGTCCGTCTCCGCCATTCATCACACATGACGTAAATTAAGAGGCCACTATAGTCCATGTGAAGTGTTTGTGTGACAGTCCAACAGACTCGGAGCCTCTCTTCTCAGTTCTTTGAGCATCTTCAGGAGAGATGGAGAATGGGAGAAGTTATCTCCTTATTTAAACCACAGCACATCTCCACCCTCTCCATGATGGATGGGTTGTATCTCCACCTCTGAGTGAGGACATTCATGAGGGGTTGGAAACACCTTTGAATTCCAGCGTGGCTGAACAGCACCTCATACAAACCAGCTGTCATCAAACTGAAGCAGCAGAACGGCTCCTCTGCCTGTGACTTCTGGCGTTGGTGTTCAGCCATGAAAAGCTGTGGTCATCATATGGACCTGGACACAAACATTTGCTCAGATTCATAGCCTTGATGTCTTATTGACCATACAGTTCTTAATTTAAACCAACACTGGTCCAGTTTTATACATGGATGTTTGTGTTCAGACAACCTTTAACACTTCTCTCCCTTCACTGTGAAATGGGGGGTTCTGAAAACGGTTCTGCACCTTAGGTCTGGTGCCAGACACCACCAACAGTAGCACCAGACTGAAGGCAGTGCATCAGGAGCAGTAAACAGTTCCAGAACGTTCCTGCACATGTGGAATGATTGATGCTCCTGTGCGAAAATGTAAATCAGGTCATCTGGGGCAGGACTGATGCGGTGATTGATGACGTCTTTAACAGAGAACACAATCCCAGATGAGTTCGTCAGACTCGAGTGGTGCTTCTCTTTTGGAGCCTCTATCTATGTTTTTATGCCTTTGTCTGTGCTCCCAAAGTCAACCATTGAGACGAGTGAGGCTTGTGTTGCCCTGCAGCTGCCTTTGTGAACCTCACAATGACCATTCAGCTCTGTTGGTGGCAGAGCTGCTTTTCATCTCTCACTCCAAGCACTGAGGCCAGAGAGGACCCTCCACAGAAGTGCTCGGGACACGAGCGCACAAAGATCAAGTTCTGCAGAGTCTGGCTATGAACGGGTTAAAAAAAACATTTTCACACAAACTCACCTGATGAACTGGAGACACAGGTGTCTGTCCAGTGAAGAGGGAAAATTGTGATCACATTAAAGCCAGAAAACAATTTTCAGCATTTTAAATAATGATCCAAGAACAGAGATGCCTGAATTTGCTCTGCCATGCACTTTAGACTGGGCTGACTTCACCACTTTTGTTTAATACTACTAACAAATACAATCAAAAGTTTAGCATGTTCCCATCTGAAAACAAAGACTACCTTTGTTTTGGTTTGTCAAAATGGACAGAAGCGCTGGTTTACTTAGAGTCAAAGGTAGAGCTCCAAATATGGTCTCCACCATCACAAACTTGAATCTAGAATTAAAATGATCAGATCACAGGTGAAAAACGATTTGACTAGTGATCATTTAAAACCCTCCGTAAATGTCTGAGCCTGTATTGTTTCTAAAGCCAAACAACCAGTGTATAGTTGTGGTTCTTAGCTACTCATTTTTAAAATGTTGCAGCAGGTTTACTCGTCAGGAAAATCACTTGAAGCTTGTTTTGATTTGTCAACAGGAAGCAGATCTGATTCAGATCAATTTCTCCTTCCTAACAAACATTTTCTACACATGAATGTTCTTCACATTTGGTTCAGTCTGCAGAGTGCAGAGGTTGATATTAATGAACAGGCTTTGACCATTATTTCTGAAAATCCTTTCATGAACTCTGACCCTGTATCACCTCCATTAACAAGGCACTACTTTCCTCTTTTTGTTTTAAACTTGTTCACCTCTGCAGAGTTTTTCTTTGACTGGAGATGAGGCTGCAGCTGTGGCGGTGTGAACAGTCCCTGTGGTTTCAGGACTCAGCCCTCAGATCAGCCTGCAGCGGTGCCCCCGCCAGACCTCACACTTATCTGTCTCCCTGTCCTTTCAGCCTCCCCTCCTCGTCTTCACACTTGACAGTCGGCTGAGTTTGGACTGTGTCTGCTGTGAAAGGCCTTTGTGTCGGGTCGCTGCGCCATGTTATCCTCCCTGGCCTCTTGTGTCAGTCACAGGAGGTCTAAGGAGCCCGGAGGGGCCAGGGGCCAGTGATAGACGAAGCCCTGGGGCCCGGAGCTGGCCGGGCCCCCGGTGCTGGCCCAAGGCCTGGAGCAGCCCCCTCTCCGCTCATGGTCTCGTCTCTTTCACTGACAGTTTGTTCTCAATTAGATATCTTTTGTCCCAGAGTGAAAGCCTTCGGCTGACAAACTCTGCGCTGCCATCTGGGGAGGGCTTTCTGTCCGGGTGAAGAGATGGCATCCGTGCCATAATGCCGATGTTTCGCCTCTCCACAAACCCCCGCCGTGACGCTCTTTATACTCTCATTTTGGCTTTTTCAATGCTTCGCCTTTCAGCGCTGCTGAATAGCACTTAACTAGCTGTTTAAAACTCAGACAGTTCAGACAGTCAGAGCTGCAATTAAAACTTTATTATACACACGGCCTGCATCGTTCTAGCAACAAGTGGGTTCAGGTTTCATTCTGACAGTCACTAATCACTCATCTCCTACTTAAGAATTGTATGGTGAAGCGGTGAGAAAATGTTTCCAGGTGATTATTGTTGTGTGTGACAGGACCCGAACGTGTCCATCGCAGGTCTGTGCTGGACGTGTGTGTGTGTGTGTGTGTGTGTGTGTGTGTGTGTGTGTGTGATGTGTTACACTATGTTTTGTTTGATATTTGACATTATTATTACGATGTTGCTGTGGTACTGTGTTATGTCACATTATATAATGTTTTATATATTTAATATGTTTCATTATGTTTTAGTGCCGTGTAGAGTGTGTGAGCCACCACAAAGACACATTACCATTGTCTTTCTTTGATGATGATGTTTTGTTTTATATTGTAAAATTCACCCAAATCTCGCTCACCCAGCCAAAACGAACAAACAGAAACATGACTATTTAATTTTGGTATTATTCAACAGTGTCATGAAGTTTCATCTGCAGCTCCAGAGTGTGGTGTGTGTATGTGTGTGTGGTGTGGTGTGGTGTGGTGTGTTGTGTGTAGGGCCCTGGCAGCTCTCACCAGGGCCTCTTGTGGTCCTCAGACCAGTCTTTGGACACAGTGCTGATGCATGTGGCAACAGATGGCCCTGTGTGTGGTTTGACTTCATGGTGTGTTTCAGGCCTCTGTGTTGCAACTGTTCATTTGTTGTGATAATTCTCTGGTGACTAAGCCATGCTCATCACTCACGGTGGTTTCTCTGCAGCGTCGAGCTGGTTGTCTGCAGCAGAGAAGCTGATGTGCACACTCTGAGCACCAGACATCACAGTGTCCTTTGGTCGTTCATACAGAGTTTAGGCACAATTCATACAGTTTTATTTGTTTTTAAAAATGAACTAGTTCAACATGTGGGAACAGATGAAGTAAATGGCCACAGCGCTGGCTTTACTTTGATGAACTCTGCTACATTAACGTGCTTTTATGTGTGACATGTTCCCTTTAATGGAAATAGAGCAGTATGCACAGCAGGTGTAGGTGGAAGGGTGTTTAAAAAACAGCATCTGACAAAAACTTCAAACAAGTTTAATCTAATGTTGTGGGACAGGAACTAAATAAATAAATGTTAATCAGTAGTATACACATTTATAATGAAAGTGAATGTTCACACCTTGTATCATGCACCTGTTTGACAGATCCGTACAGGTCTCTATTTTTTAAGTACTCTATTTTTATCTTGTTTCCTAATGAACATTCCTTTGTCTGTTTGCATTGTTTATTGCTTTGTTTATTTTGTTATACTACACTGCCTTATATTGGTACATTGTTTACTTGCCCACTGCTGCCTTACATTAGGCTATGTACGTGCGCATTGAGAGCCGCTGTACCAGAGTCAAATTCCTTGTGTCCAACACACCTGGCCAATAAAGCTGATGTGATTTAGATATTTATTTACCAGTCTTTGCAGACTACAGTTTTGTATGCCTCTAAATCAAGCCATGACAGTCTGCCTTTAAATTTATTACACGTTATCTAAAACCTGCCCTAAACATTAAAAAGACAAGCCGTGTGTCACTCTCAACTCTCCACAATGCTGTCTTAAATAATAACAGCACAGACAGCTGTGTTGTGCGGACTTATAAACATCTGAGCTTGGCTTGACAGAAATCTGACTTTTTGACCTCACATAATTTTCATCTCACTAATGTCACATGAACCTTAAATAAAGTTATGTAAACTTGAAGAGTTGAAATCAAATTATACAGTGACAGTTGAGAAGGTGAAACAAAAACCTTAGATGCTTCTTTAACTTTTAACTTTCTGCTCTTTTTCTCAACATTCCCCAGAATAAAAATGACAAAATAACTGGAAATGTTTGCTTCTCCACTACAATTAGAGCAAAGTGTGTGGACACTGCAGAGTTTGCCGGTAAAGGCCTGGAACAGGACTGTGAAACAAAACAGAAATGTTGAATCGATGTCATGGCCTCGGGTGACATGAGCACGCAGAGCTACAAAACCCCACAACCCAACAGTGAAGCTGCAGTTTGGTCACACTCCTGCAGCGACGGCTCGTCATCACATCACAAATCTTATCTGATCCCCAGAGAGCGAGCGAGGCTGAGAAACAATTGAGGTGAAGAGAGAGAGGAGGAGACTATAGAGGAGAGATTAAGGCCATGTTGGGGTGAGAGTGGAGGGTGAGGAGGGTGTGTATCTGGTTTAAATACACCGAGAAAGAAATGATGTCTGGGAAACGTGGTTCAAAAGAACAGAGAAACAGATGAGAGAAAACTCACAAGTACAAGTTCTGCATTGTAGTTCAGGAAAAGTAAATAAGTTGCAGAGAAATGTTCTGAAGTATGTGGGGTACAAACACCCCGTGAGAAAGATCTGACTTGAGTTTTGTTGTGTTTTTGGAGCAAAGAAGAATTAAAGGCAGAAAGTCCCCGAAAACTCTTCACATCGGTGGTTCCCAACCAGGGGGTCAGGGCCCCCAAAGAGGTCCTAAGGTAAATTCAAGGGCTCAAATGATGATCAAAGGAAGAAGTTTGACCCATCAAACCAAATATGTTGAATTTGATCATTTTTCAATATATAAGTAATAGAAATGCTCCAGGTGTCAGAAACGAAAAGTGTTAGGTGAACTCATTAAATGGCCAGACGAGGAAGTAATGAACAAAACCCGTCTCTTTAATAAGAGAACTAACGTAAACAAAAAACCATACAAGACACGGTGGAAACACAAAACTCACGGTCGGTATAACAGTCCGAGATCAGAGCCAGCAAACACATACATCCAGGGGAATCCAAAACGCGTTGTCCAAAGATAAGTCCCTTAAGCCGATACACTGAAGCAGTCCGAAATAAGAGGGCAAGGCAGAACAGAATAATCCAAGGAAGCAGTCTGGGTCAGAAGCACAAAAATACCAATACCAAAGAGAATGCTGGAAAGTCAGAGCTGGGGTCTAGAACAATCTGGCAGGGATTAATGGGTGAAGGCTGCTTATAACGTGGTGCAAACTAATCGGGAGCAGGTGACTCTAATGTGAGTGATTAAGAAGGTAAAAAGACCGAAACTAAGGTGAAACAAAAACAGGAAGTAATGTCAAAATAAAAGCTGGACAGGAAGCAGCGGAACCGAGTCATGACACCAGGAGACGTGACCCCATGCAAACATGTCTCCTAAAAAACATGATTACGTTTTGAAAGGTCACAAACACGAATGTATCAGTGAAATGCTGCCAGACAACACATTTGTTTTCCTCCCAAATCTCCGCTGCCACAGTTCAGCCTCACCTGGACTGACTCCAACTGTATGAAGAGTTTCTGGTTCTGTTCAAGCTCTCTGGGCTCACGGCTCAGCTCAGAGAAAGATCTGGTTTAGAAACAGGTCATAGCTCATGGTAGTTCTTTGGAGTGGAAGAACATTAATATAAAAGTCAGCAACAGGTTGGAAAACAAGACCAAGATGAAACTGGAGGAGGAGAGGAGGGAGACTGTGCAGATTTTCTGGGAGTATTTGGAGGACAGCAGCGGTCGCGTTCAGGGCAGCCCACCCCTGGTGTCGGCTCGGCTCTGAAGCTCCGCCTTTTGTTTGCCATTTGTTTACCTTGCTCGGCCAAGGTGCAGAAGAGAGGAACAATGAGCTGGTAGATCAACAGTCCGCTCTGAATGAGGTGGCGCTCCTTTATCCCCTGGCCCCTGAACACAGCGCGCCTCGGAGGGCCGGTGATTAAGAGCCCAACAGGCCACCTCAGGTTCAAAGGCACAAAGGAGGCCGCTCCACTTATCCAATAAAAAAAGTGTCCCACACAATCAGAGCAGGCGGCGTCCTGCGGACATCACACTTCAGTGATCAGTGGAAGGATGGAGGATAAAGAGGGAGCACTCCAACCGACAGGCTCTGATCCATTCAGACCAGAGGGGGGTGGGGGGCAGCTAGTTAACTCCTCACTCAGGATCCCGAGAAGATTCAAGTGTGTTGCAGCTTTGTAACTGAGTGTTACAGGACACTGAGACTGAGGAGGAAGATGAGGGCCAGAAGATGTGAAGAGGTCTGCGTGTGCAGGGAGGGCGAAGGCCCACGCTCAGTGTTTGTTATTTCACTCAGAAGAACGATGGAAATCCATGTTTAATGTCTGTGGAGGGGATATAGGGAACAAGGAGATGGGTGGGAAGGAAATGAGGCACAAAAGAAAGTGAGCAGGAAGAGGAAGGAAGGAGGGAAGTAGAGAGGGAGGTAGAAAAATAAAATGTAGGTAAAAAAGAAAACAAGGATGTAAGAAAAGGAAGGCAGGAGTGGGAATGAAAGGATGCAAGAGAGAAAGGAAGGAGGCGCAGTAAAAATTACAGTGAAACACAAAGAGAGAGATGTCTGTGC
>NW_018127901.1:123827-125190 GCF_001952655.1 Monopterus albus
AGAGCAAAGTCAGAAGGAGGGGAGGAGAGGACACAAGGGAGGAGGCAGGGAGGAAGTTAAGAAGGACATGAGGAACTGGGGTCACTTAAATGTTGCAGCTGGTGAAGGTGGAGCCTTTTGTGTTCGACGGGATCAAAGCATCTTCATATGTCATCATTTATTTGTGTATTTTATTTTCTATTATTAATCTGTCAAGTAATTACAGCTGTCAGATAAATGTAGTGGAGTAAATGTGTAAAGTATCACAAAATGAAAATGCTTAAGTAAAGTACAAATACCCCTGGTTGCATGAAGGAGACATGATCTGATGGGTGTAGCTGAGACGTGCAGTGACTCTGCTGCAGGTTCACAAAGGTTCCTCATGTCTGATGAGCTTCTCCTGCTCTGACCACATCTGTTTATCCCAGTGGGATTTCCACTGATGTAAACATGAGGATGGTGTGCTGAGGTGAAGTCCAGGACAGCATGAAGACCAAAAGGTGTGTCCTGGCCCCGTTGTCCTGACCCGGGGGGTTTGGCAACGGAGCGTCTCTACCAGCTGCATGGCAAAATAAAAGCCCCTCCCCTTTCTGCTCGGCGGCACAAAGGATGAAAGAGTGAGCCCTGCTGGGTGGCACCGGCTCCAGGTGACCACAGCAACCTGACCAGCTCACTAAGCTGCTCCCTAATGTGGAAAACACCTCCTGTCGTTGTATAGAGCCCATTTAAAACAGGTTCCCAAAGAGCCAGGGGGTGGGGGTGGCTCCGGGTCTTTCTCTTGTTTTTTAACCCGACCACATAATCTCAGGCTTGGAGCGGCCACACAATGGAGCTGGTCTGAAGGTGGCACAGCAGAGGCCGGGCTCTAACTAGCACTTTGAGCTCTCGGGTCTCATAATAATATGGCGGGCTCGAGTTACATATCGGGGCTGAATGGGGGTCGCCTCGCAGGATGCTTCAGGCCTGCACTTTATTGTGTGTGTTTTCTCAGGGCCAATTAGTGATGGTAGCTCTGCAGCACGACAGAGGAGGCGGCCTGCAAATGAAAACTCAGATTTATGTCTCAGGTGTGACGCACAATGTCAGCACTGCAAATGTGTCTGTGTGAGCACAGGTGGGTCGGTTCTGACTGGTGCCTGAGCACAGGTGGGTCGGTTCTGTCTGGTGTATGTGCACAGGTGGGTCGGTTCTGACTGGTGCCTGAGCACAGGTGGGTCGGTTCTGACCGGTGTATGTTCAAAGTTCAAAGTGTTTATTTGTCATATGCACAGTTAGGAAACATGTTTCCCTCTACAATGAACTTCTTACTTTGCTGTCCACATGAATGCCACAAAATACAAATGAAATATAAAGTAGATAAATAAGTAACACAGAATCTAAGGCA
>NW_018127901.1:126092-135205 GCF_001952655.1 Monopterus albus
CAGGCACAGTGAGCTGGGTCAGTTTGGAGTGGAGGATGTCTGGGATGATGGTGTTAAACGCTGAGCTGAAGTCCACAAAGAGGACCCGTGCATAGGTCCCTGGGGAGTCAAGGTGTTGCAGGATGTAATGCAGTGTCATGTCCACTGACCTGTTAGCCCGGTAGGCAAACTGCAGACTTCCCTTTTGGACAACGCGGTTTGGGTTCCTTGGATATATGTGTTTGCTGGTTCTGACCCTGGACTGTATTATCAACCTGTAAGTGCATTTCATGTTTTTGTTCATTTGTCTGTGCTTTTATTAAAGAGACAGTGTTTTTACGTATCCTCCTCTGGCTATTTAATTGAGTTCACCCACGACATCATTGGCAGCTTCACGCTCCGATCCTGACACGCTGGGGTGACCGTGCTTTTACTGTTGCAGCCCCTAAAATATGGAATAGTCCACCTTTTAATGTTAGGTCAGCTACTGACCTCAGTACTTTTAAATTTGGCTTTTAATTCACAGTAGGGCCTGATGCATTCCTTTTAATTTTAATTTATTGAATGTGTCATCTCTGTGTTGTGCTGTTTTATTTTTATTGGTTTTTGCACTGACCTTATTATTCTGTTTTAGTCATGTATTGTGATTTTATTCTGCCATGTAAAGTACTTTGGTCAACTGGATGCTTTTAAAGTGCTATATAAATAGATTTGATTTGTCCATCACCATTGACTCCTGGTGTCTGATCAAGATGTACCGGCACATGTGGTTTTGGGTGTGTCCATGTTCTTTTCGGTAATTTGATGATGAGGAAAAATGGTTCAAGCGCCATTGCAAGTAGCAACAGGGCTGTACTTGACCTCCTCATTAAAGCAGGGGGGTGTTTTGGGTGTAACATGTAATTATCCAATCAGTGTGTAGCCTCACATCCCCTTTAAGAGATGTGCCAGTTTGAACATTTGGTGGATTTCTAGCATAGTAGCAGACTTGTCAGGTAGGTACTTTATTGATCCCACAGTGGGGAAATTTCTGTGTTACAGCAGCAACAGAGAACAACCAACATAACACCATAAGAACAGAACTTCATAGAAACACGGGAAAGAACACAACGAGGACACAGCTGCTGTAACTTGCTGCCAATCCATGTGGTGCAACAAAGAACACTTAGTGTTAAAATAAAAAGTTACATAAGGGCAACAAAGCATCAGAACCATACACACAAGTAGCGTCATCAGAACGTTACGTTTTACACAGCACAAATAAGCAAATCAAAGGCACCTAAAAACAGGGCAGAGCAGCACTGGAGAGAATCAGGAACAGCAGTAGAGACTAAACAACCAGGAAATCAAGAACAATGTTCTTTTAGCACAAGACTGTTACATCCCCAGTGTAAGAAGGAACATTACCGCAGGTCATTCCTCCCCACAGAAATCAGACTGTACAACACATCACTGCAGTGATAAACTAGGTGAAATTATGAGGGACTATGTAATAATCTACTGTGGTGCAATATTTCAGCTCCTGGGGGTGAAATGCATTGTAAATAGGCTCATGTGTAATATCTTGTTCCTGATCTCTCTCAAATACTGCACATTGCCCTACTTTAGGTATTTTTGACTAGTTGCTCAGGTTGGATGTCAGTAAGATTTTCCACTGAGGAAATGGCGCAGATCACTAATCAAAATGTTTTTTAGTATAAATATTGATGTGCACCTAATGGACACGTCTTCTTTTTATTTTTTAAGCTTTGCATGTCCTGTGCGGTGCGTCCCAGGATATAACAAGCACAGTGCATGAGAACTGTGCACACACCTAGATGTGCATCGCAACAGGGTCAAAGTGCCCATGAACTAGGAACGATGATATGACTGTGGACCACAGACCTGGTTTTCACTGGTGAGAGGCGGAGAAACTGAGCTCTCCTCCTCTCCTCTCTCTCCATCCATCTATATGCCATCACTAACTGTGTCCCCTCTCTCTCTCCTGTAGTGTGTCCCCCCCTCTCTCTCTCCCGTAGTGTGTCCTCTCTCTCTCCTGTAGTGTGTCCTCTCTCTCTCCCTGTACCTTTCTACAGGTTGCCCTGACTCTGGAGCTCTATGTCTCTGATGAGCAGTCACCAGCCACATCGACCTGATCAGTGTTTGATTGTTGTGTCTTGTTGCTTTTCTTCTTTTGTCTCTCCTCTATCCACTCACCCCAACCGGTCGAGGCAGAAGGCCGCCCACCAAGAGCCGGGGTCTGTCGGAGGTTTCTTCCGTTAAAGGGAGTTTTTCCTCCCCACTGTCGCCAAGTGCTTGCTCAAGGGGGATTTGTTGGGTTTTCCCTATGTAATAATATTGATAACAGTAAGGTCTAGACCTTACTTTGTAAAGTGTCCTGAGATGACTTCTTTGACTTGGTGCTATACAAATAAAATTTGAATTGAATTTAAAAGCCTAGTGTTTTACCTGTGCTCTGTCAATGTGAAAACCAGATGGAAGTTCCCACTGGTGTTTTGGAAGACTGGGGAAACAAATGGATTCCCTGCACAGATGATCCAACATGTTGCTGCTTAATTAAACAAAAATCATAACTTTTGCACACTTTTATGGAAAATTTTAGTTTTCTTATAAAGCGACCTGAGTGATAAAAGTCTAAATCTGTGTAAAAAGTGCTTGTTCTTGCACGGAGTGTTGATAAAGACCTGTCACTTTTTCTGGACATTGCCTAACCCGACTGATCGCAGCTCTGGCTGGTTTAAGGAGCTGTGGGAGCAAACACACAGCACCGACATGTTGCTCTTAAAACACCTTTCTGTGGTGGTGAGGGTGTGTTTGCAACTTAAAGGAAGAATGTTTGAACGTGAAGTGACTCGTTCATCATGTCCTGCCATCTCTTTCAGATTCATGTCAGCCAGGCGTCCTGCAGAGGTGCAGCTGAGACAGTGAAGGTGCTGCTGGAGGAAATGGAATCAGTCCTGCAGCACTGCAGAGCAACCTGTCAGATGTTCTTCAGTGGATCATCACTGTATTATTCTGTCTCTCCAGCCCTTTGCAGACATGGGATATGGAACAATTCCAAGAGCCCCTGGCTGCAGACAAGATGGCAGACTGCTGACCTCGGCAGGAAGTAGTCAATACTAGCTGCAAACTGTTAACTTCAACGGGACCAGGGGTAGGGTTAGGCTTAGGCTGACATTGACCCTAATTGTAACCCAAGCCCTCAAAAAAGCTGACAGTTTGACAGTACCCAGATCTTTGTCTGCAGCCAGGTCCCTCTCAACACTTCACTAGGAAACCACAGTTCTGCTCATTTCATCTTCAAAGAAGATCTCCCCCCTTCATCCCCTCACCGTTCTCCTTCTCTGGCCTTTAGCTGCCCTCCCCTTCCTCCACCCCCGCCATCACAGAACTTGCAATTACAGCTGATATCCAGCTCCCAGTGGAACTAATGTGATAAAATCTTAGAAAAAGACACGGTGAACAAAGAGACAGAGATGTAGCTTGGGGCAGAGTGGGATGAGGGGGTGGAGAGGGGTCTCAACCAAGGCAACAAGTTCCTTTTGGGGTTTTTTGAGGGGGGGTGCTCCTAATGGGATTTTCCAAGGAGCTTTGCCAGATCTCCTGCCTGTCCATTCAGGATCAGTCTTTTGGCTGCCTAGCGGCACACTTCGGCCCCTGTCGCATCACCCCCTCCAGACCCACCCAACACTTAGCTGTATGTTCAGAGGGATGAGACCACCCTCCACCATCACCCAGACCCCCCCTGTCTGTGTTGGACTGAAGGCAGTAGATGAGACAGGTGTCAGAGGTGAGATCCTCTGGTGACACTGACTCTAAGCCGATCTGGAATCTGGCCTTTCATTCCTCCTGGACACTTTCTAGTTTTCCTCCATGACATTTATGTCACGGCTGGTATTATGATGTTGATTCACCTTTTACCTTCAAACAGCAAGAAGTGTATCAGTCTGTGGATGTCCAGAGGGAGCCGAGCCTTTTTGTTCTAACCCCCATCGATGGGCCTGAGTTTCAAGCAGAGACTGAAAGAAGGGCAATATGAATAAAGAATATGGAGGCGGCCTCAGAGACATAGTGAATGTGAAGGGAAACAGTCAGAAGAAATAGTCTGGGACCATCTGGGGATCTGCAGGAGGAGCTGGAACATGGTGTATGGGGTCTCTGACTCTGCTGACACCCTAACCCCGATGCACATGTAGAACCGGGGTTCACAGGTGGGAGGTGGACACACACAGCTGGTTTTCAGAGCAAGAACTTGTCGTCCTGTCACCTGATGACCATCGACCCTGCTCAGGTTAGGTTTTGATTTTCTGCCTTGTTCTCCATTGTTTACCAAGTGTTTTACCTCGTTTGCAGCGTGCAGTATGATATAATCCGCTCCTATGTTAATGTTCACTGACGCCTTCCAGTGGCAGCATTCTCTTCATTTCTAACCTGGTTTTATGTGTTTACTGACACAGTTCGTTCCATTGTTTTTATC
Source organism: Monopterus albus (assembly GCF_001952655.1). Taxonomy (NCBI): domain Eukaryota; kingdom Metazoa; phylum Chordata; class Actinopteri; order Synbranchiformes; family Synbranchidae; genus Monopterus; species Monopterus albus. The sequence goes on from NW_018127901.1 coordinate 130,549, forward strand.
CAGAATAATTTATTTTTGGCTTATTACATTTTAAAATATCTCGTTTCTAATTGCTTCATTGTGATTGTGTTGTACTCCTGTTTCAACCTTGTATAAATAGTTACTCTTATGCATGAGCAAGCATGTGGAGAGGTCAGCTCAGCTGTGGGACAGACAGAAGACACACTCACTCTGCTCGGACACGTGCGACCAACCAGGACTCTCGCATGCTGGCAGATGGTGACGGGCAGCAGAAAATGTCCCTTTCTGTGCAAACAGAGTTGAGCTGCTCTGGGTACATGCATGTAATCCCTCTAGTTTTGCCTTTATTTATTAATTAAGTGGAGAGGCAGAAAGGTTGGCTGGACTTAAACTGCCGACATCACACGCGCTGTGCCCGGGTATACGGTGGGCCACACCATAACCTTTCAGCTATCGGGGTGTCTGCCCTCAAACTTCCCTGTTGAGGATCAGTAAAAGTCATCTGGCCCTGCTTCACCAGCAGCAGTTGTCAGGTGTCTGAGTCGATGCAGTGATTTCGGATCGTGTTTCCTAGCACTAATGCACTCCTCAACCTGCTGCTGTGTGACAGGTTCTCCTCTGTGACACACAAACTGCAGCACAGGAGCTGTTGACTGGTGGTTTCTGATGAACACGATGACAGAAGCAAGGTGCAGTGATTCTGCTGTAAAGTTGCACAATGATCCCCGCTGTTAATGAAAGTCCTGAGGTCTGAGCTCCGTCACAGCTGCAGTCCCACTCGGAGCGAAAGCCGATACTCACAACAGTAGCTGGAGGTCAGGGAGGTGCGACTGCTGCCAGTTGCTGGGTTGACCTCTGACCTCTGCAGGGAAGGGATGGATGGGGAGGAAGGGGGAGTGACTGACACACATACTGCCTGGATGGAAAGTGCAGCTTCACATGTTCATATGTTTTTATTTGTTCAGTTCTGTATCTGCAGGATTCACTTTGCAGTGCTGAAGCTGATCTTTGGAGCTCAGCATATTTGCTTTACTCACTCAGTTTAATGTTGCATTCTTTTTGTCACCCACAGACCAGGCTGTGTAGTACTCCCAGTCAGAGGGCGGCTTGTTTTCTCAAACCGGGTGCCACTAAGTCAGCAGGACCTCCAAACACTTGGATGTTAGTTGGTTAAAATCTCACTGAGGTCCTTTTTCAAGAGAGACAAGTTACACACACACACACAACCATTTATCCATGTACACAACCACTGCACGCACACATGTGTGTGCACACATATGTACACAACATTACTAACTGAAACATTCACACACATTAGTAGAAATATCAGTAAAGCCGTAGAGTCCTGGATGCGACAATGGGACCTTCATCACCCAGATGCTGAGGGGTATTTAGTCCTGTTCCTCTTCCTCAGGTGGCTCAGTTTGACAGCCCCCAGGCAGAGCTGAGTCTGTGCTGCCTTCAGGTACCTGAAACTCTGACCTCTGACCTGCAGCAGGACACACTCAGGAGGAAGTGGCTGTACATGACTGCCAGCTCCCTGAGGAGTGGGGGGGGGGTCAGAGGTTGAGGTGGATTTCCTTGAAGGGTTTGATGTCCACAGGAGACCTCTGTGTTTCTGGACCTCACACTACACTGTTGCTATTCTCTAGCACCCCTCCCCCCACACCCCGACCTCCAGACCACTTTATAGCTGCCCCCATTTCTAGCAGTGAAGAAGAAGAATGGAGTCAGTGTAGCAGACTCTGCAGACTGCTCATCTGCTGACTCCACCATCGTTTGTGTTCCCCACAACATGGACAGCTCACAACAAACACGTGTCATCGCCCACACATGAGAAGCTACACTGGGGAATGTGGGGCCAACTTCCAGCCCAGTGCAACATGTGTTGTTATGTTTAGGACTTGTGGTGCTGCCGTTCCAGGGCTCCCTGGAAAACTACTGACCTCAGTGGGACTTTTAGCCTGGTTAAAGAAAATACAATAAATAAATCACTTCCTGTTTATATGTCACTCTGTTCACTGTACGTGAATGTCTCCTTGAATCTGTGTGCAAATAGTCATTCTGTAGAGACGGTGTCTGCAGCCCACAGTGCAACACATCACACTTTGTTCAGATGTGAAATGATGAACCCCACAAATCCAAATGTCACCAACAGGAAGCTGAAATAACTTGGGCTTCTGCTGTCGCGACCTCCGCTCAGAGATCAGGGCCACAGATCCTCGCAGCGATGGTAGGCAGTGGTCAGGTCTGGGTGCTGGGTTGGACCGGGGCCAGTCGGACCCCATCTCGCACACAGTGAGCTGTCAGCGGCCATGAGTGATGCTGCAGGAGCCACAGGTGCTACACACCGTTATCTCTCAGTGTCAGTAAACTGACCTCAGAGCAGCTACATGTGGTGACGGATGAGCTTCCTGCTTCACCTGCCTCTAACGTACCTGTGTGTGTGTGTGGGCTTGTATTAATCATGTAGTGTGGACATGAAGCTGCTTCCACAGTCACACTGTGCAGACTAACGCTCAGGCCCTGTGAAGATATGATTTAAGGTTATCTTAGGTTAAGTGCATGGTTTTGGGTAGGGTGAAGGTAAGTCACAAAGAAAGAAATGGTGTGTGTGTGTGTGTGTGTGTGTGTGTCAGTGATCAATAGGGAGGACAGGTGTCTTTGTTTGCACTTGTGCCTGATGCATTTAACTTTACATTCACTGATGAACAAACCCTTATTCTGAAAGGATGAGTCCAGATTTTTCAGGTCTGCCTCAGTGAAACTCTCACATGTCCAGGTGTTCATGTGCACAGCTGCTGTTGTGTGAAACGTTCCCTCCTGTTCCTACGGACTGAAGTCCTGTCTTCATAATGCGACTGCACTAATCCAGGTTCATCTGAGGACAGTGACTCTTCACATTCGTACCAGGTCTTTAAACAGTTTCATTCCTGTTTTAGTTTGTCTTCTATGACATTTACAACAGGTGGATCATGTTTTCCCTGTGCTTTCATTCATTACGTAGAAGATTTAAAAGCTCCTCAGGTTTTTGTTGAGAAAAGCTGATATTTCTGCTGCGACAGTGTTTCAGTTCACACGTTGCGTCATTCACTGTGCGTCTGGATTGTTTCTCTGCTGATTCTTGTTCACTCTGTGCTTGTCAGCCTGATCCACAGATTACTTGTATATTCTGCATGGATCAAATGTAAGACTGTGTTATTCTCCCGCCTCTGCCTCCCCCAGCACAACGTGGGACATGGAGCTGCCGCCCACCCCAACCCCTCCACCTCCACCTTTCTTTGTCTTCGTCATTGTTGCTGCCTACTAAAGCTCCAACCAATACGCTGTGACTGACTGTGTGCGGCGTCCACCTCTGTCCCAGCAGCACTCATCTCTCCTCTGTTTTCTCTCTTTGCTTCTCCTCCTCCATGTTCCTCTGCAGCTGGCGTCTGCACATCAGCCTGCAATAAAATATATTTACCTTTATTTTACTCATTTTCTTTGCAAGACACATTTGCTAGAAAATGTAATGTCTGGGTTGCATTCAGGCTTTTTCTGGGCTGGTCAGCAGCTTCTTCAGTATTTTCCATGCAGACCTCCATGTTTCCTGAAGCAGAACCAGGGTCTGTGAGGCTCCAAACACAACCAAGACAAAGCAGCAGTCATGATTTAATTGTCAGGAGCCAATATTTTATATTAGAAACATTAACCTCTAGTTTTTTATTATCTTTACAAAATATCATTTGGAAAAACCAGTACACTTGTTTTGTGATAAACTGGTTGATACTGGCCCCTGTCAGAGCCACAGAGCACATCTGGTGTCTTCACTTCTGTGAAGACTTTCCACAGTTTACGGTCCACATGGCAGCGGATCCAGCGCTGATGTTTGACCCGACTCACTCATTTTCCATGTCAGTAACACAAAGACAGAACATGTCTGTGCAGATTCTCAGTCGTCCAGGTCATAGTAAACTGAAAAATCAACTGAACTTAGATTTCTAGGTCGAAGACGTTTTTCAGTTTCCAATGGCAGAACACAAGCACAAACTGAGCAGAGACTCTGCAGGTCCCAGATCAGTTTGTCTATTGATTATTCGATAAACTAATTAATCAGTGATGCTGTTGTCACAGTCACCAACTGAATGTGTATGTTACTGTTGATCTGGGAAAAAAGGCTGCAGAGTGTGAGTGAGGGGGTTAAATCCCACCCCCGAATCGCCAGCAGGTTTAGTGTGTTGTCATGTCACATGCGCTGTGTGCAGTGAGACCGTGCATGAGAGCTACAGACTATCCGTCCTCTCTGAACACAGACACCTCCTCTGGTCAAGTTTCTCGGGGCACCCACACTTATCAGGGTTCATCCTCTGGGGAGCATTTCCATCGGTCAGACTGAAGCCTGTTGCACAGCTCTTCTCCAAATTACTGCACTTCGCTCTGCACACATCAGTTGTGTTGTCTTCATCAGGGTGGAATCCATTTATGGTTTTTTTCTGCTTCTGCATGGAGCTCTAGATGCTGTTTCTCCACACTGCCTGGATGTAATTCTCCTAGTTTAATACTTAGCTCGATTTAAATATATGTGACTTATTTAGAATGTAAACGTATTAGCTCTTAAAATCCATGTCAGTGTTCATTTGTGCCCTTTATGCAGTCATGGACCATGAACTCCTACTCAGGATGCAAACTAAACCAGGCTAATCAGATCTTTGGATTC
>NW_018127901.1:135232-151520 GCF_001952655.1 Monopterus albus
GCTGAACCTTGTTTGCTTGTGAGTGTGAACATGTGAAATGCATTGAACTCCATGTGGAAGTCTCTTTATTTTGGAGACATTTTAACATTTCATCACATTCAACAGCAACTGAAATGCTGTTAATGCATGAGTGCACATGCACAGGCATTCACCAACACCCCTGTGCGCACACTCACACAGTCTCGTGTCTTTGTGAACATTGGATCTGATTTCAATCCCGCAGACTCTCGTCTCTCCTCGTCTCTCTTTTGACAACTTTTTCAGTATTTCTTTCTTGTCCTGCTCTCGTGTTGTGGAGAGCTGTTAGTGGTGAAAGGAAGGCAAAGAAAACAGCGCAGAGCAGTGAAAAAGCCATTAAAAGAATATTTTCCCTGCTCTCCTTTTGTGTGGCCTCTCCTCCACCTCGCTGCAGCACCAAACCACACAAACAAATGCAAATGGGTCGGAAAACTTTACACAGGGAGAGAGTGGGACCCCCGTTTGAGAGAGGGGCTGAATGGGCTCTAAAGGAGGGTCTAATTAATCTAAGTACAGCACCAATAGGCCCACTTGGAATTTTTTTTCACCCCTTTATCTGAATGGGAGGGCAGAGGAGGGGGGAAGAGAGGGGAGGTAGGAGGGAGAAAATAAAGAAAAAGAGAAAGAAAGGAAAAGAGAGAGGGGATCAGGCCTCCACCTTTTCTATCGGGGGACCCGCCCCATTCAGCCCCTCCATGTTTAACAGCAGCAACCCCCCCGCTGGAATCAATCACTCTGATTTTACTTCTTTTGCTTCTGATTCCGAATACTTCACGCCTCAACACTTGTTGGTTTTTCTGTTATTGCTGCAAAAAAACCCAAAAGGTCTCCAAATTGTGCACAAAAACATTTAAAGGATCTTCGTACCATAAGAAGATGAAGTGCGGTAAGAATGTGTCGGGCTGCAGTTGTAGCTGGTGTTGTCAGGTGCAGGGGTGGCTGCTGCAGAACAATGGCAGCAGAAGGCTGCAGATGAATGCTCTGGGTAAATCAGTAATGGAGCTAAAGGGCATACGCCTGTGGGGAATTTGCCGGCTTATAAAGGAGCTTTAAGAGGGGCCTTCATTCATATGGGCCCAAAGAGATTTGAATTGCCCCCTTCACAATCACTTGAAAGGATGAGCTCAGGGTGTTCCGAAACAAAGTGGAAATCACTCTGCCTTTCAGTGCTTCTAATAAGCTTTTAACTATTTTACATTATGGCGCTGCCTTCGTCCTCGCCCTCCTCGCTGCCATTGTGGCCCGGCCGCAGAGCCAGGACCAACTTAAATGTCTGATTTATACTTTTCTTCATGGTGAATTTGAAGGTTTTTTCCAAGAGCCAAAAGAGAGATCCCTCTGAAAGCTTTATTATTATACGGGTCGGAAAATAGAAGGAGCTCATTATTCAGTCTGCGACCAGGACGAGACCTGCGGAGCGACGCTCCCACAGGACGCAGAGAGGAGCATAGGTGCTGGGTGGACACAGGAATCTGCTGCAAGTGTCACATAAGGCCTGAAAAGGCTGTCATTATGTGCACAAGCATGAGGGTTTTCTAGTGTCAACATCTTGCAGCAATTTAATCACACAGTTCATCATTTGCAGCAGCTGCAAATAGTAAACCTGCATTTGCTTTAATTTTCCTGACATTTATAAAATCTCTAGAAGCTCCAAAGTGCCTCCCACTTTTTGCATTAATCTACATTGTGCCAGCGTCAGTCCTGGTTGCCGTAGAAACGATTTATTGCTCTGGAAATTGCTTTGGTCTTTTTGGAGCGTTGGAGGTCAAAGGTTCAACTGGGACATGACGCGCTGAGCTGAACCCTAAAACTCTCTGTGACAGCAGGAGGAGGGGGCTGGGTATGAGATTTGGTGGGGGGTGATGGTAGGGTGGGGCTGGGGAGCACAGCCAGAAGCCCCCTCGCCCTCTGGGTGACTCTGGGCTGCAGCGAGTCGTGTGGACATTAAGAATTTCATGGTAATTGTGGAAGAAGGACGGAGCCTGACCTCTGTGGCCCTGATTAAGACCTCATAACTGCTGAGCCCCCCACCCCCCACACGCTGTATGTACAAGCGGCTCTGCAGGAACAGGCTGCAAAGAAGAAAATGGTGAGGAGGCCAGTGACTGGCGCGCTGTCATACAGGTGACTGGTGGGAAATGTCCTCATCGCTGTTCTCAGATCAGTTCATCTCTGCCGTGCAGGGTAACGCACGCCAGCAGCACATGCTCTCACACACACACTGCTGTCTCCAGGTCAGCATTTGGTCTCACAGCAGCATCAGTTTTTACATCTGCTCCAGCTGCTTCTTCTGCAGGAGTGACACAGGAAGTGGCTATGTGTGAACAAGCATCCGCAGATTTGTGTTTCCTTTACACTCACACTGGCGTAGAATAAATTTCTCTTCCACTTCAAGCAGAAGCTCAATGCTCAGGTCCACACAGCCTAGCCCGATTCAATGTGCACCACATGAGCACAAATTAAACTAAGACCTTTAAACTGCCAGTCAACACTGTCATCCCCCAAAAAACAATCCTGTAGCTCATCTGTGCAGCAGCTTGTTACGGCCCGTACTGACAGTTTATTGTGAGGAGCCCTCTAGTGGTTGTAGAACTTATGACAGGAGCAAAGCAGGAAGTCAGGTGATGTTATAGGACGACAGGTAAGTGAGGATGTCGGGGTGAGTGGATGGGTCAACAAAACACTGGACTTCAACATAAGAGGTCAGTGTTTGTTTCCGTTTTTATATTGATGCCAGTGTTTCATCTAACCATGTCTTTATAAGTGTAACCATGGCAACGAAGGTCCTCTATACCGCAGAGATGTAACTACTTTAATCCCAACCGTGACTCGTCCCTGATTCTAGCCAAATATGCATCAATGTTAGCATGATGATGATGGTCTGGTACACCTCCAACCCGAGGGTAGCGGCAACACAAAGTAGGTTTGATGAGTTGCAAAAGCTCACAGTGTTTCTGGAAGCAAACAAAGCACCGAACAGTGATGCAGACAGTTGCTGCAGGTTTTTGGTCTGTTGAAAAGTTTTGCTACTTTACCCTCTGCACTACAGGATTAAACCAGTGGTGGGAAAAGGCGACAAACAGACAATGACTTGGTCACGGGTTCATCCTGCTGTGACCCAGACAACTCTCCTGGCTCTGTCAGAGCCATCTTAGACAATAGAACCAGGCAGTGGGCCCCAAATGATGGACTGTACCTAAACCCCAACGAGCTGCTCTGGGATGAACTGGACAGGAGGTCAACAGACAGCAGCAGATCAATGGGAACACTTGCAACAGTGCTGAGACACACTGTCCAAACAACACTTGTTTTCCATTGTCACATGGGTGTTCGGCTGCTGAGGGAGACAAAATGTAATTTATTGTAGTTACATGGAGGGGTTTTGATTTGCTGTGGTGACCCCTGACAGTAACAGCTGAAAGTAGAAGAAGAAGTTACACAGAGAGGTTTTGTGATTCCTTCTTCAGGCTCCGTGCTGACAGGTTGTACATCCATTTCAGGAATGTCTGGAAGGAATGTCTTCAAATTTGGCACAAACGTCCACTTGCACTTAAGGATGAACCGATTAGATTTTGGTGGTCAAACGTCACAGTGACCTCATGTCTGTCCCATTCTCGTGAATTGGACTGGGTGGCGGAGTCATGCAACTACGGAGCTGTCATTCTGCAGTGGTTCATTTGCTGTGTGCTATACCTCCGCAGTACGCCAGCACATTAAACTGCACCTGTAAATCAGCATGAATGGTTTGACACAACAATCCTAACTCAAGGTCCACTTGTTAGCATCCCTCTGTGCTGACGGCCTTCATCAGAGAACTGGTGCCATAATAAAATGATATGAAATCATAATTCACATTTCAACAGACCTGAACAGGCTGCTGATGAAGATGGTAATGGAGACTGTAATAACAGCTGAAGGTGGGGAGTGGTTAACCTTAGCTTTTAATAAAGGAGCAAGTGACCAAGTGACACGCAGCGCATCTGGGGGTCTGGTGCCCCTGGGTAGCTGCCACTTAGCTCAGGTGAAAATCAGTCTTTGTACACAAGTTGTTGTTGAGGTGTGGGGACCCTCTGAGAGGTTTAGCTTCGGGCTGCTCCTTCATAAGGGCTGGTGAATCTGTGTCTTCATCTACGGATCAGATGTTAATGTGCAGAAGAAGAAGAGCAAACAGGAGCTTATTGCAGACTCAGCCTCCAACTGTCAACACATCATGAAGGGAAACAGCCCAGAGCCCAGTGGTCTGAGCTGGTCTGCAGTTTTATTAGTGGGGGGGCTGCTGGGACACTCTCCTCTGTCCAACAGCAGAGATGAATGAACCAATTAGTGGCCAGCAGAGGTCTGCTCAGGGTGAACAGGATGAAACTCTACTCTGCCCCAGGCTGAGGACAGGCTGAGTGGGGGTTACAGGTGCAATCGGTGGTGAGAGGACAGGGGGGTAAGAGGTTATCTTGTAGAGCAGAGGGCAGAAACTCCCATCTGTTTATAACTGAGCAGCAGCAGCAGCAGCAGCTCCGAGGCTCAGTTTTCTGATCTCTATCTGAGGGAGGGGATCCTCAGCCCTGCTCCCTCTCACCTGAGGATCACTGCTTTATCTGTGTAAGTCACACTCAGTTCCCCTCACAGCATCACAGCTTTTAGAGTTTTACAGGTCATAAATAAAACATCCAGGTTGCCAGACAGTTTCTTTTTAATCTGTTCCACAAACTGGCATTCATTCACCGAGACAGAGGGCGATGGAGGGAGCCAGAAACGTGGACGACACCTGCTGACTCTGATTCATGTTCACTTCAGTCTGGTTCCACTTTGGCTTGTTAGTGGTGTGAAAGTGAAGCAGACCAACCACAGGACCGGGTGACAGGGGGTATGTGATTCCCCTACAGTGTGACTCATTCAATTACTACTTGGGTTGAGAACGTGACCTCTGGCAATGATTGGTTTTTTTAATGCCACATTTACTGACAACAGCAGGGTTGAGGCAGCCGGGGAGAAAAGACGGTGGACCTGTTTGTGTATGAGACAGAGCAGCAGGTTCCTCTGAGCTGAGCCCAGAGCTGTGAGTCTGAACAGAACCAGAACTGGCTCCATACAGCTGGAGTCCCTGCAGGTGGAGGGCGGACTGTGATAGCAGAGATCAGGCAAAAAGCACACACTGTTTGAAGACCACAAAGTGCTAACCCCTGGACATAGGAACACAGCTTAACCCCTCACTGTACGGTGGCACATTTCAAAGCTATTAAGGCTTCAGACACTACCTGAGGTTTTTTAGGTGATGTTCACCCAGCAGTGGACTGCCATGAACCTGTGAACAGAGTTCCCTGCAGACTTTCGTCTTCATTGGTATTAATTCAGGACAAGACCCTAAATCCTAACAAACATTAACAACCTGCAGTTATAGGCAGCTCCCTCCTTATACCTACAGATGTTCCTCTACTGAGAAAGTTTTAGAACCAATATACTTTGGCTCTTTGAGGAAGTGTTAAGTTTGATCTGAAATAACCCATAAAAGCTGTGACACTGGCCACGTATGACCATGACTTTGTTGCACAGTGTTTTTCTCTTCCTCCTCAAGGTTCAGCTCTGCCTCCTGCTCATCCACCACCACATATACTGCATTCTCCTCCATTCCTTCTCTTTCATCCTTCCAGCGGCGTGTTGGTTCTTCTTCTGTTGGGCCGGGCATGATGGGGAAATTCAGGATTACTATCAACTCCTCCATGTATTCCTCTTCCTGCACTGGAACAGTTTTTGCCATGAGTACATCTTCCTGTGGATGAAGTGACACTTTCCCAACTTCTTCTGGCCTGTTTGTTGTCTCCTTGGGCTCTGCTTCCTTAAATAGTGGGCATTGCAATATCTCCTGCAAATACTCTTGTAGTTCTTGTGGGACTTCTAGTTGTAAAGAGACGATATTATAGCCTCCTGCAGCTCCTCCTGTAAGGTCATCTCAGCTACTAGATCTTCAAAGGCCAGTGCTGCCTCAGCGACCTGTGACCCTTCATTACCACTTCCTTTGGCTTCTCTCAAACTCTCCCTGGGACCCGGTTTTCCAGCTTTGCTGACAACACACACTGTCTGGGAGCGTTTTATGATACATTCAGTGTCAGTGTGTTTGTGACCTGTCCACACACACAGTAGGTGTGTAGTGTATTTAATGAGCTCCTCAGTGAAAAGTGACTGAAACACTGTCCTCCTCTAATGTCAAGACACCTCATCTTCGCCCTATTTCTAGCGCTGTGTCGGGATTTCTTCCAGGTGAGGGGATGCGTTGGTCAATGCCTTATATGGGCTTAACACAGCTTGTCACTCCCCCACATCTCTGTGACGTGGGTGTGAGGAGGAAGCAACGTACTCCATTCATCCTCATGCACTCCAGCATCATTGAGCAGACAGGAACTGCTTATGATGCCACATGTGCACGAGTCTGTCAGAGGTAAAAACCAGTATACACTGATACACTGAGGCATCAGGTCATCACAGAGGGATGGAAGTTAAAGCAGGATTATTACTGAAAGACGCTGTCCCCTGGACCAGCTGACCCGTCAGCTGATGTCCACTGAAAAGAGGACCAAACTGTGGCTCGCTGCTCCTCATCCTCGGAGACATGGACTGATATTTGTGGAAGAGCTGGATGGACTCCCAGGATCGGCCGGCTGGAACCAGCCCATGTGATGCCATGTTTACTGGGTCTGTAATAAGTCCGAGTGACCATGACCAGCAGGAAGCTACAGATCAGTTCGCACTCAAACGTGATGCAACAAACGTGGCCGCCACAGACAAAATAGCACAAATAACACAGCCCACATTCTTTACAGTGTGTGTTCATGCAGGTGTGTGTGTGTGTGTTGCTGCCGCTTGGCTGCCCTCTTGATTGACACTTTCCTGTGACTCTGTTCTGCCTCTGTGGGCTTTTAAAGGGAAACTAAGCACCCCCCCCCCCCCCCCTCCCCCCCCGGAAATTGTTGTTGTGTTTGTGTCGGAGGTGACAGAGTGTTTCAGCTGCAGCCTCTCTCCTCTCACAGACCATTAGTGCTCTCTTCAGTCTGCTCTGAGAGCCCTCCACCTCCATTTCTACCTGTCGACCTGCTCACCTCTGACCCTCAGCACCAATAGCACTGAAGATGGACAGGAGGAGCTTAAAGACACACGGCTGCAGACTGGTTCATAACTGAGGTCCGCTCAGACTCACTGGAGTTCTTATAGAGTCCACACAGACAGGCAGCAGCTGGGCTGGGTCTCACAAGACTTCGCCGCTGCCTTCTGCGTCGTAGCTCTCAGAGGACCTCAGAGTACTAACGGGATTGGCTGCAGTTTTTAATATGAGGGATATATCAGTGTCCGATGCTTTTGTGCTTTGTCCTGACAAATGTGGCAGCACAGAACTAATCAGCTTTTAAAAGTGCATGAGTGTGTGCATGTGTGTGAACCAGATTTCTTCACAGTGTGGGGGGTCGGCCACGGAGAGCAGTCGGCCTCAGGCCAACACTCCTCTTCTCCTCCCCTTTTAGTCTCTCCTTTCCTATTTCCTTTTTCCCTTTCTTTCCACTTTGATGGGGTTGAACTGAAACCAACAGGACAACACTCTGCAGCTGACAAAGTGAATCAGCTGAAGGTTAGAAGTGCTGGATATCCACAGTGTCCTCTGTGTCACAATGTGGTGCGGTGATATTGTTGCGGTTTGCATCCTGTCCTGTGCTTTTGTTCTGTAAGGACTTTCTGTTCTGTTGTGCCTCAGCTGCCCCAGCTTTACCCTGGTCTACAATCACCACTCATTGTATCCACCTGTCCCTCATTGTCCCTTGGTTGGCTGTGTATAGATATTCCTTCCTTACCTCAGTGACCTACTGGTTTATTAGCCCTGACCACTCTGCTCACTACTACTCGCTGTTCCCATTTGCCTGTTCTCCTGCTCTGGCTTATTCCTGTCGTCGGCTCCTGCATACCCTTTGTTGTCTTCTCCTCGCTTTTGGTGGGACACTTTATGTGAAGGACTTTTAATGAGCTCTACTTCTGAGACCAAGGTCGAGCACGTTGTTGTTTGCTCTTGCTCCATTCATTTGCTAAATAAACCAAACATGTGAGGCTCCACCCCCTGTCCATCTCTGACAGATATGCTGTACAATGACTATGACCTACTGCATGTTCCTGAGACACAGACAGAACACTGGACCTCTGCAGACACACACCCATGCTCACACCTCTTCCTAAAGACTAAGATTTGCACTGAGCTGCACCTCATAATGTTACTACATTCTTTTGCTGCTAATATGCTGCAGACCGGATTAGGTCCCATACATCCCTTTTTATTTGCTCATTGTTTTATATTGAGTTATACAAGTGTGTCTTCTGTAAATAATGTGTCTTTTAAGCCGAGAGCCGCTGGAAAAAATTTCGTTGTGCTACACATAATGACAATGAAGATTCTTGACTCTTGAGGCGTCGATCACCACTCAGATGTTAACACGACTCAGGTTTTTAATTGTGTGGTCATTCCTTTCAGTCCAGGTCTGATAGAACACCAGACTGGTTTATTAAGGTTTCTCCTTCACCGAACCGGAGTCTTTGTCACATTTAGCAACAAATTTGTCCTTTCAGACCTTCGACAGAAACTAGCGGTTTCCAGCTGATGTTTCAGGGATGAAACATCAGGTGACCAGGGGCATATCCAGGATTTCACACAGACTGAGATCATACATCCAAGAGAACTGGCAACCCCCACATCATGCTGAAGGCATTTTTACTAATATGTGCAGTGTATGTTTCCATATTTAATTCATTTGATTTTCCATTTCAGTTTTTCTTATTATTAATGTAAAAACGGTTTCATTACATTTGGGTCTGACAGTTGTTTTCTTCTCTATTAGGAGCCAAATCAAGTGGTTAGACTTTGTCATCTTGTGTATTTCTTTACTTTTCTTGGTCTAAAAAGAGAAAATTGAAATGTATTGATGTTAGACACTTTAAATCAACCCTGTATTGCCACAAATCCCCGCAGAGATGACGTCTGATTTCCTTAGTGGCATGGGCGAGACAAGCCAGGCCCTTCACCTGCAGGAGGCTAGGTGGGGGTAGATTCAGCTCCCCTGGTTTGACTCCACATAACCCTGTCTGTTGTGGCAGTTCTGCTTGCTGCCCCATGCACATATGTCCCCACAGAACCTTCTCTCTGGTTCTGTTGGGTGAAACCGCCTGTTTGGTCCAGTTCGGGTGCAGCCTCCTCTCTTCTCCCCTTAGTTGGACTGTGAGGCTTGTGTCTCAGCCCGACTTTACAAAGGAAATCACTGAGTGGCCGCCCCAGCCCAAGAACTCACTCCCATCTCTGCCAGTATTGATGAGGCTGCAGAGGAGCTGAACCTGCCTGGTGTTCAGAGAGGGGCTGTGAGAGCAGGGAGGATCAGGAAGTCCGTGATGACAACAAAAATCACAGTTTGGATTTCTATGTTCTCTTCATAGAACAAGTTTCTGTGTAGTTGGATCTCTTCCAGTGGCCTGTTGATCCAGCTGCCAGGGTTGTCTTCAGTTGTCACGTGAGCGAGTTTGTGCACAATTCAGAGTAGAACATGTGGTCTCCTCAGAAACAGATTGTACATGATGTAAAGTGTGGAAACCAGCACGTCATCTCTCAGCCCATAGGACTGTCCTCTCTGCAGTAAAGCAGTGACTGTTCTGTTTCCTGGGCCATAAACAGCAGAAAGGTGTGTGAACGGAGGGTGGGGCGGCCCCAGGGTGGACGCTGTCTGAATGGAGGAAGTCGAGAGAAACCAAGTGGAAGTGAAATCCTGACGTTTTCTGTGAGTCCCTTGTCCACGCAGAAAAACGCAGGACAAAAGGAAAACTCTCCTCCTTCCTCCTCTTTCTGTTGTCAGCAACACACTGCGGCTGCTGGAGCGTGACGCGGACGTGGCTGCTTTCTCCCCTCTGCTCACTCATCACTTACTCTGGGTTTTATCCCTGGATCATTCAGTCGCATGTCGGTGAGGCTCTGCACAACATTCACAACATGGGTCACATTTCTGTCTCACAGAGAATTTATTGTCTTTCTCGGTTATTTTGTGGTGACAGACATTTTCAATGAAGAGCTGCGCAGGCGGTTGATGTGGATGCTGGAACCCCGGAGATTCAGACTGTGACACCAGAGTCCACATCCACTGTCCCCTTTGTGGTTTAGACAACAGCAGCACTTTGGTTCGGGAGCGACGGTGGTTCTGGGTCAGTGTTTAACTGTTTCCGTGTGGAACCAGCAGGTTTCTCTGAGCTAAGCCCAGAGGGGTGAACAGACTCAGGAACTGGTTCACACAGCTGGAGGCTGGACTGGGAGAGCAGGTGGAAAACCAGCACGTTGTCTGGGAACATTTTAGGGAATCCATTATGTTTCCTTCAAAATGAACTTTAACACTGATCTGCACTGAGAGAGCAGCCAGTGAAACATTACAGATTTATTGTATCTCTGTGCGAATCATGGTGGACACTGAATTAAGTCATACTCTAGGAGAGAGCGCCTTCAGGTCCAGTCTGTTACAGAACCCCAGTTTGAGCCTCTGCAGTGATTTGACAACAGTCACATTTGAGCCTGAGATATTGCAAGTGATGTAGTAATCAGGTCAGGTCCCAGTCACTTATAAAACCTCCCCCAGTTAACAAATGAGCACCAAGGTTTTGCACCTTTAGCTGCACAGACGTCCTCCAAAGTTCTGCATGAAGTGCAGCAACACACAGTATAAAAGCTATGGATCTCCACTATAAAGTGGACTTAATGATGAGAGGAAGCACAAAGAGAAGAGACCAGTGGCTGAATGTTGATAAAAATCAGGTGGGCAGGGGGGAGAGGAGGAGGAGGAGGAGAGGCCACGAGGCTTTTGACTGCAGGAATTCTTCCTCCAGTGTTTGAGGGCCCAGAGGAGGTGGTGGTGTCAGAGGAAAGGAGGAAGAGGAGGAGGACACTGCAGAGAGCTTTAGTCCTCACACACAAAGAACTTAAAGTGGGTTAACAAATTGAGAACAATGTAGAGGAATTTACAATGAGCTGAATGGGAGTGTGCTGCAGAGGAGCAGGCACTCATTAACCAAACCAGTGTCTGAGAGCTGCTCCGACTGCAAAAGAACCCATCAGGCTTCAGCGGAGAGAAGCTCCGACTGTCAGTCTGGGACTGAGGACACTCTGGCTTCTCACTGTACTTCCTGCTTCTCCCCCACCAGAGAAAAGACTTTGAAGATGAGGACTCTCTTCTTCTTGATTTCCTGGAATCTCAGGAAACATGTCAACATGTAGGTCTGGGTTTCAGGACTTTGTCTTTAATCTGACTTGTGTCACATCATCAGCAGTCTGATCTGGATCGGTCCCTGTATGGAGAGCTGAGCCCTCTGCATTTAGCGCTGTCCTTTTATTCAAATAATCACAGCACTTTTCAAGCCAGAGATACATAGTGCTTTACATGGTTCAGAACAGGAAAATAAGGAAATAGAATCGGTTACAAATGGAGTAAACCAAAGTAAAATGAGTCTAGATAAAAACAATACCACAGATAAACCAGCATAACCACAGCGCACACGCTAAAGCCTTTTAGAAATCTTACAAAAGAATCCAGCAGCAGCAGTGTAACTGGGAGCATGGGTGGGACCAGCTGAATCTCTGGCGGGTGTGCCGGCGGCCGTCCTCCTGCTGGATAATGACTTGTTGATAAAACAGAAGCTTAACTTGAGTCTAATTGGTCCTTTGAGTGTCAGTCTGTTTGACTGACACTCAAAGTGGCAGCCGTTCCAGGACACAATTTGGCAGGTCTGACGTTTACCATCAGACTTTGGCATCTTAGCATGCTAACATTTGTTAGCTGTGGCTCAGGGGAATGTTAATATTTCTGCAGATGTTTGTTCATAAAGTACTGGACACATCAATATGGTGACCTGATGGTGGAGCTGGATGAAAAGTCAGAGGATCAGCAAAGTTACAACAGTTCAACCTGAGGACACATGAACATCTGAACCACATCTCACCACAGTCCATCCAACAGTCTTCAAGGAGTTTCAATAGAGGGTGACTGCACACACCACACTGCTCATGTTGCTTCAAGAAGGAGCACTGTGGCAGTTTTTGTGCCTCCCTCCACCATCACATCTCATCCTGAGCTTTTTGCTGTGAGCCTTACAGGTCAAAGGTCACTGTCCAAAGGTGACTCTGTGACCTTGGGGTGGTTGCTCAGGCTGACCTGGGATCGGCACTGATGGCTAAGTGTGTCTGCTGTCGCCTTGGGCAACAGTGAGCCCATGTGAAGCTGTGATCCTGGATCAGGACAGTCCTGCACCAGACCTACAGAGTTCTGAGAAGATTCCTCAGTCCTAAACCACATCTTTGTTTAAAATGTTCACAGCTTCTGAGAGGATGTGAACAGGAAGTTGTAATAAAGTAGTTCTAGTTTGTCACAATGTTATAAAGACTGTGGCTGTCCTCTGAAGTGCTACATGGATCTTTAAATGCCTCAACAGAACAAATGAAAGGAAGTACACAAGTATTTCTACAGCTCATTTTCAAATGAACATGTGCAGGCAAGCTGCAGCTCTGAGACCAGGCGGCAGCCACAGGGTGAGAACACGATGGCAGGAATTCGTTTTTCAGCACACAAACCTTTCATCTCATATGTTTTATGGTTTGACACCGGTGGTTAAAGATGCCAGAGTTTGCTGCAGGTCCTGTGACTGCGCTCCTCTCAGTGAGGACCTGAGACCTCCAGGCAGCTTTAGATGTTACTGAGATGATCCTGCTTCAGTGGGAACCACATGAAAACCATATTCATAAAGACTAAACAGCCCAGTTTGTCTGAGACACTGACAGCATCAGAAACGAAGCAGTAGAAACTTTCAGTGACGTCACAGAGACAAAAGGCTGGGCTCCTTCTCCCCCATCTGGTGTCCATTAACTGTAGTTTGACTCTAATCAGACTGGTGCCGCTGCACTGTGACAATAACGGCCTGCTGGGTGTCCATTTAAAGATACGGCCCGGCCCACCTGAGCCCCCAGCTTGAGTGTGACTCACTGTATTCATTGTGCTCTCTAATCAATATGAGTGACCCCTCCCTGTCACCCTGTGGGTGGAGCTGGAGGCCGGCGGCCTGCTGCCTCCTCCATCTTGTCCTGATCAATATTTAATGAGGTGACAAAACAGTACAGGTCTCATTGAGAACCTGGGCACAGAGCAGCAGAATCACTGCTTAACGAAAATAAGACTGAATGTGTGCTATTTGGAGACTTGGTGAACTTAGCTTCTTCTGACCAGGGTCTGAGGCCCCTGGCTCCACATCTGAAATCTAGGGGTGATGTTTGATGTCGACTTGAGGTTTGACAAGCAAATCAACTCAGCTGTGAAATCTAGCTTCTTCCACCTCAGGTTGTTAAGTAAAGGCAAGTCATTCCTTTCTTTTAATGATTTTGAGATTGGACTCCATGTTTTTATCACTTCTAGACTTGACTGTCACAATGCTCTATACGATGGTGTTAACCAGTCGTCCCTTACTCGTCTCCAAAGGGTTCAAAATGCTGCTGCTCGTCTTCTGACAGGTACTAGGACATTCAAGCATATAACCCCGGTACTGGTTTCTCTCCACTGGCTTCCAGTCCGTTTTAGAATTGACTTTAAGTTATTTATTTATCTTAATGGTTTGGCTCCATCTTACTTCACTGAATTAATGCATTGGCACAAACCGTCATGGTCCCTCAGATCTTCAAGCCAGTTTCTTTTAGAGGTTCCTATGGTCAGATATGGACACTGGGGTGACCGTGTTTTTACTGTTGCAGCCCCTAAATGATGGAATAGTCCACCTTTTAATGTTAGGTCAGCTACTGACCTCAGTACTTTTAAATCATTGGTTAAAACATATTTATTTGGCTTATAGGGCCTGATGCATTCCTTCTAATTTAATTTATTGAACGTGTGTCATCTTTATTTTTGCACTGAATCTATTTATTTTATTTTAGTTATTTATTGTGATTTTATTCCACCCTGTAAAGTGCTTTGTTGAATTGGATGTTGTTTTTAAAGTGCTGTATAAATAAATTTGATGTGATTTGCTCACATGGTTCCCTGCACATCGATGTTTAAGGCCTGCTTCACATGGCTGGTTGTAAACACTGCATGTGAACGTGGGCCATTCGCAGGCTGCTGTTTAGTAAATGAACACTGTCATACATTTCCATTGCTACACAGACCATCCTCGGCTAGATTGATCTATGAACCCAGATGAATCAAATCAGTGGGTCTTATAGACATAAAGGTCTGGAGGACCTGGAATGTTTAACTTCTAAACTTTGACAAAACTGAAGGTATGGTAATAAATATGCCATCTAACCATATACCTGTACTGTACTGTGCCAAGGTCTTGGGCCACCATTAGTTGTCTTGTTTTAGCAAGGTGTAATGATAATGCCTCGACTTCTTGTCTCCATCAGCAGAAAACTAACCCCCCCCCCCCCCCCCCCGTGGGTGGTCTTTGTTCTGTGTGTGTTCTTGTATTTGCTACTTAGTGAGGACCAAAAAGCATTTACATTTTTTAAACTTATCTATATATTTGTTTATTTTTGCTACAGAGTGCAGACACTTTGGCCAGTCCTCAGTTTCTGAAACACCTTCTAGAGGGTCAAGCCTTGGTTTTAGGGTTGAGCCAAACCTCAACCCTAAAACCAAGCGGCTGGGAATGCATTATGTCAATAAATGTCCTCACAAAGATAGAACGACCCATATGTGCCACTGAACCAGGGACAGACTTGGCTTCGTCCTCTCAGCAGTCACAATAGAAATCTAATTAAAACTTGCTGGACCTCATTATGAGTCTGCAGGTGCGCGCGGGCCGCTGGGCGGTTAATCCCGCTCAATTAGTGCACGGCCCGCGCACACCAACAATACAGCAGAATCAGCGTCGGGGGCGCGCAACCAACGCGTCCCGAGAGATTAAATGTGGTGCTGCTTTGGGCACATTCAGATGAAGCTCTGACACAGATGTGAAGCCTCGTGGCTGCTAGACCACTGGTGGAAAGTTAATTTACAAGTACTGTAGCTACGTTAAGTCCTGGGGAACTTGTACTTCGAGTATTTCCACGTCCTGCTCCTTTATCCTGTGACTTCACTCCATGTCAGAGACAAACCGTGTACTTTTTACTACACTACATGTACCTGATACCTTCAGGTCCAGAACCAGATGAATGAAACCAAAACCAGTAGAACCATCAGACTCTACTGATCCCGGTGGGAAATATAGTTTTGAGAAAAAATGTGAATTTTTAACATTCCGCTAATTATTTGTCTGCAAAGCGCTGAATATTACGAAGAGTATAAAAGATATCAGCGGGAAAGTGACTGGGATCATGTGGTAATGGAGCTGAGGAGTTGGAATGGATGTGAACATGAACAGGAATCAGTGGGACAGTAGTAAACTGCTTGTCATTACTCTGTTTTACTCAGTCACACGCTCCTCTCTTTGCTTCTGTCTTTTGTTCTTTTCTGGGACTTGGCAGGACTCTAACCCCCACCCCCCCCATTTGTGTGCCCATCCTCTACACGTGCACAGACAAGACCGCTGCTGCTGGATGTACAAGTCTGAGGGGAGGGGGCCGGTTCACCCAAACCACCGTACAACACCCTCATAATGTTCTTATAACACTTTTATAATGGCTCCATGAGAAAGTCCATGCGACCTCGTTACATGACGTCTCCTGCAGCCCTTCACATCTCATGGTCTCAGTGAATTTCACACATTCTGTTGTTCCTGCATTCTAAAACAGTAGCCTATTACTTCTTGACTTGTATTTTAATAAATTCAAAGTACAGCTCTTTAACTAGCCCTGAACACACATTGGCCTATAGAACAGCCCACTAATACTGTTTTGTTGTTGTGTTATTTGTATAACAGCAGAGTTTTGTCTCCTCATTAACATAACAGTAACATTCACAATAGACGAGCTTTGTTTGGTGAATTTGTGTCCACCTGCTGCTCGGAGCAAACCGTCATCTTATTAATAATAATTATCATAAAAACATGCCCATTGTCTACATCCAGGCAGCTGTGAAGGCTGTTTGTTACTTCAGATGATGGGACATTTCTGCAGAGGGATGACAGAGAACAGGTTTGTTTTATAGAAACGTTATAACTTTATTTTGTAGAAAACTGGCTGCAGCAACACAGTGCCAAGTAAATAGAATAAAAATCTCTTTATGTACAAAATACAGATTTCATGTGACCAAACCAAACGAGTCGAATAAATAAAAATAATCAACAATCTAACAGAGAG
>NW_018127901.1:151537-152544 GCF_001952655.1 Monopterus albus
GGGGGTGGGGGCTGGGGGGGCAGAATACATAATGAACGAGGGCAGCTCCATTCATTCTATTGTCAGAGCGTTACAACTCGATTTCCACGCTCTTTTCTGCTTTATCACTCTACAAATTGTAAAATTGACTTTTCACCTCCGACATAAGAAAACTGATCCGTAAAAACCTGACTGTAACCTGCAGACTGCAGACGGGAGGGCGGGAAAAAGTGCAAAAGCTTTTGGAGAAATATACAGAATAAAAAAAAAAGAACTAAATGAAGGCTCTCCCTGACAGTCCGTCAGCAGAGACGTGTGGGAGCAGGACAATAAAGAGTAAGGCAAACAGTGGTTCTCAGTCTTATTCCAGCACAGAGCTGACAGTCCGTCTGTCCCGCTGTCGTGTGTCTACATTTCTCTGGTCTGTGAATCCGCTGGCCCGGCGCCTCCTCCGGCTGACTGGCGCTCAGTAGATGCCCGGCACGAAGCTGCGGAAGCCGTACAGAGCGTCCTGCTGCAGGTAGCTGTAGTCCTCTGGCGCCGCGGGGCTTCCCGGGCTGGATGCGCAGTAGGCCGGGGAGGAGGAGGAGGAGCCGCTGGACCTCCAGGAACAGGCGTCGCTGCCAGGACTCGGGGCCTCAGCGAGGCATGCAGGGCTCAGCAGCAGTGGAGCGTCGCCGGTCTTTCCCGCCTGCAGGTCGGCGATGCGGATGGTCTCTGACAGCGCCCAGATGTAGTTGTGCGCAAAGCGCAGAGTCTCGATTTTGGTGAGTTTGGTCTCGTCCGGGAAGGCCGGCAGCACGCCGCGCAGCGCGTCCAGTGCATCGTTCAGGTTGTGCATACGGTTCCTCTCCCGGTCGTTGGCCTTCAAGCGTCGATTCTTCTTCACCACCTGCACAGTGGCCTCGCTGCGTGCGCGGCCGCGGCGCCGCTTCTTCTGCTGCTGCTCGGGCTCCGGAGAGCGCGACGTGCAGAGCGGAGAGGAGTCCGGGGAGGCGGAGCGGCTGGCGCGGGGGGCCTCGGCCGCC
>NW_018127901.1:152621-155397 GCF_001952655.1 Monopterus albus
GAGAGTAGACCAGCAGGTTAGGACCCGCAGGAGACCGGAGCGCCCGCAGATTGATGTGGAGGTCCGCGCAGGTGCACAGAGACGCGCTTAACGTACCTGAGGTCTGCTGAAGTCTCTCTGAGCACGGATCCAAGGGGACGGAGGGTTTCGGTGTGGGATGCTCGGCACGCGTCTCTGTGCGTCTTTTCGCTCTGGATCAGCTCGTGCGAGCCGGTGAGCCTGGCACACGACCGGCCTCAGCCCACTTATATACTGTGGACGGACAATGACCGGCCCCCTGCCCCTGCACCCCTCCTGTGCACCCCCACTCCCCCACCCTGGCATCAGAGTGTAGGATAAGGAGAATGAATGCTGCGGCAGGTCTGCCCCGTGCCGCGGGAGCTGCTCATTAACATAATGACGCCTGCGGTTTCTTGTTGGCCCTGCACAGAGAAGCGTGCCGGTAATCACGGCCAGCCAATCAGAGCCGGCAGCCGGCCACGCGAAGGACACGCACGAACCCGCACAGCCAAACCCCCCAGCCCCAGCCCCTGGGAGACAGAAGACCAAACCCACTTTCATAGTAAAAACTAAAAACATTAAAACGAGAAAGAACGAAGAGTCAGTGGGACTCCCCGCCCCCCGCCGGGCGGAGACACGCTCCGGAAGATTCATCCACCATTCCCTCCATCCATCCACCCATCTATCCATCCATCCCTTAGGACCACGAATCCACAGAGAAAGAGAGAAACGAGCAGCAGGAGAAACTCTCATCCTTCACCTCAGTCAAAGTCACAACAGAGGAAACAAAGAGAAGCTCCTGGTTTTTAGTTCAGGGCAAGTAAACGACTCTTTGGATTAAAATGTCCTCAGATATAACTATTCAGTCAGTTTTATGGGCTTTTGAATTGTGTGGATGATTTATTATTTGGTAGTAACTAAAGAGAGTGTCGTGCTGTTTGAAACTTGGCTGCTGCCTGGAGGTTTTTAATCTCAGTGGATTCGTTTTCCTGCTAAAATAAAGGTTAAATAGAAATTTTAAGAACTTTTTTTTTTAAGTTTAACCTTCGATCTCCAGGGATTTTGTTCTTAGAGCAGACAGCGAACCAGAGACGAATAGCGTGTCTTTTATTAATAATAATAATCGAGTCCTACTCATTTTTAAAGCACATTTAAAAGAACAGCCATTGACCAAAGTGCGTTACAGGGAGAAGTTAAAGTGGCGGGACTAAACCTAAAAAAAGCTCAAATTTGGAACCTTTTATTCGTGAATGTCAGAGAAAGTGGAGAAACGTCCTGCTGGTTTGTTGGGTCCGTTTGAGCCGAGAGTCAC
Source organism: Monopterus albus (assembly GCF_001952655.1). Classification (NCBI taxonomy): domain Eukaryota; kingdom Metazoa; phylum Chordata; class Actinopteri; order Synbranchiformes; family Synbranchidae; genus Monopterus; species Monopterus albus. The sequence goes on from NW_018127901.1 coordinate 153,934, forward strand.
CAGCTCCTGCACATCCTGTCATAATCAACATTTATTTAGATTCTGCGTCTTTGTTCCCTAAAAGACACACTAACCTGGAAAAACCTGCTTAGTCGCTTTGCATTTCACCTGTTCAGTGACTTCATGAGTGTTTTCATAAGTTATAGTTGTTTTCATTTATTAGACAAGTGTGAAAATCTACATTCTTCAAAATATCCTTCACAATAAGAAAATATCAAACAGGCAGAGAATAAAATAGATATTAAAGAGGAAAACAGACAAATGTGAGGGAATATAAGATAATATTGCAGCATTGTTGGAGCTGAGTAATGTGATACTGAGAAATAAACTCTTTAAATAACGGAGGAATAATGATTCAGGGACTCTGTGAACACATAATCATTTCTCAGCAGGATGATTAATCGAACCAGATACGTTAAAACTCTTTCACAGTTAAATAAAATTAAGGCAGCAATCCCGTGCACGGCCAGAGACAACATAGACCTCACATCCACAGAGATGTCTACATGGAGAATCTTCTCCTTGAATTTGCTGGCAAGGTGTTTGGTATTGTGGCTTCTTCAGACTCACTCATGTCATAATCTGTAACAGGTGTGTTTTAAAGGGTCTCATGACTCAGTAGCCATTGGTCAGTTTCCAGTCACATGACATACGCCAATCATTTCAAATTCATACTTATTCAAGATAATACAGAAAGAACTATGTGTAACTCAGCAGAAACCCACAGTATAGAGAAAAGATAGAGGTAGGGTTAAAGTCAGTGTTTGCTGGTGGTGTCTGCACGGACGGCCTCAGCATTTCAACACTCCTCAGCAGCATGTTCTTAGAAAATAAAAGATCATTAGTGACTTTAGTAGCAACCACTGACATGTTTCATTAAGATAAATAAGGTGTGAACCAGTTAATAGCAAGCCCGCTCACTGAGCCTGTGACCAGCAATCTGCATCCAAGAAAACCATTAAAAATGACCCCGATCTTTGGTGCACGTCATCTTTATCCAACTCAAACAGCTTCAGATGAACAGTTTCATTTTCATGAAGTCTGGCTTTTTGTCTCTCTTTTCATCTGTTCAGGCAGCAGTGAGCACACACAGGCCCAGACCAATTTTCTTTAAGTGTTTTTTAAAGACATCTTTATGAGACAGGCATACAATTTTCCATTAATTATTCCATTTATTCAGTTTGCAGCTCAGCCGAGAAGAAGCAGAGACCTGCAGAGTCTTTCTGCTGCTTTCTTCTGCAAGAGAGGGGGGACAGTCATTTATAAATAATTACACAATGTTTAGAGTCTTCAGGCATGTATAATATATCAAAGCGATTATAAGGTGAATTGTTCCTTTGTGGCAGTCCGCCCTGCACTTCTTTTCACTCCTCTCTTGGTTTGTCCCTCGTCCAAATTCAGCTCCTCTGGCCTTTTGTGCTGCTTTCTTTCTGCCTCAGCCGCTCTATTGGCATCATTCTTATT